>NW_026533191.1:147500-227500 GCF_028296485.1 Oppia nitens
AGAGAGAGAGAGAGAGATAGATAGATAGATAGATAGAGAGAGAGAGAGAGAGAGAGAGAGAAAAGCAATTTCAATCAATTTAATAAATATTTAAAGTAATAATAATAATAATAATAAAGTAATAATACAGTACTTACTCGACACCTGTCGCCTATAATTTTAACCCATCGTAGGTCTTCATTGGCTTTGCATTTGCGGTAATTATAAATACCGACTCTTAACCGATACAGTGGTTTTGTTTTATGTTTCAAACTTTCACTAAGTTTTATCTCTCGACTATCAGTACTGTTACCGAAAGCCTTTGTCAGTAGCTGTTTGACGTCCGCCGAGTTTGCATCGATGTCCTCAAAATCTGTGTCCCGATTATCGGCAAAAACGGTAACAATCACTGCAAACATTAACGCCGGCAAACAAATTGTTGTCCAAAACATAATTCAATTAAATGTTTTACTTATATAATCGCTAATACAGTAATTAATAATATATTATGTTTTTACAAAATGAAGTATTTTTTAATAAATTAATTAATAAATTAATTTTTTACTGTAATTATGTCTTATAGTTAATATTTTAAAAACTACTGTATAGTACAACATATGTATAACTAATTGTATGGTTAAACTATGATTTTGTGCCAATAATTATATTACATAACAGATTTGATTTTTAATTTTGATTTTAATTAAATTTTTTAAATAAAATATTAATAAATAATTATTTGGTTTTTTAAAAAAATCTATTTTATTAATATTTTTAATTTTATTAATTTATTTCATAATCTGAATAATTTTTTAACTTAAATTATTTAATTATAAATACATTTTTTATTAGTTAAACATAATTTTTAATTTCATAAATTTTAATGTCAATTAAATGTCAAATTAATTTAATATTTTTTATAACATTAAAATTACAGTACACTAGTCATATAAATTATTTAATTATTTTAAAAAAAAAAATAATTATAAGTATAGTATTTGTAAAATCAATAATAATTATAATTAAAATCAATTATATATATAAAAAATTATTAGAAGTTTAAAAATTAAAAAATTAAAACATATTTTTTATTTATTTATTTTTTACTTTTTTTAAAAAAAAGTGTTGCAATACTTTATTAAGCGACACAATTGATCTCCGATAGGGTAAAGGTTTTGCCCTTTTTGGTGGCGTCGACCTCACAGACTTCACTCGTCTGGAAATAATTTTTTATTAATTATTAAAATAAGTTTTTTTTTAAAAAAAAATCAATAAATAAATAGCTTGTGTTTTAAATCAATAAATATAATTATTTATTTTTTAATAATTAATATATTAAAGTAATAGATTTTTTATATACTGTACTGTATATATACAGATAATGTCAATTAAAAATTAAAATTTTTGTAATATAACATCTATTGTTAACTTTAAGCTAAACAAGGTACAACTACAAATGTATACAATTACCTTATATTAAGTAAGTTATAAATATATATATACAGTACCTTGCTAATTACTTTATATTTAAATAATAAAACTTTTAAGTGGCATAAATATATATATATATTATATCAGAGTTAAGCTAGATTTTGGATTTTAGGATTTTAGGGGGGGGGTAGACCGGGGTGAAATTTACAAAATTCTCGAAAAATCTTGGGGGGGGTATTGGGTGGGGTAAGATTTTTATTGCATTTTAGGGGGTAATTTCTCCTCGTTTTTAAGCGACAATTTTTCCTAATTGGTCAAAAAGTCTGGGGGGGGTAAAATCCCAAAATCTCGATCTTAGGGGGGGTATTTTGGCCTTACCCCCTACCCCCTTACTTAACCCTGATATTATATATATATATATATATATATATATATATATATATACATATATATACAGTACAGTACTTACCCGACACTTATCGCCTTCAATGGCCACCCATTGATCGTCTTTATCACTATCACTACAATTACGGTAATATAGTTTAGTCACTTCCACCCTATAGATTGGTTTTGACTTATGTTTCAGACTCTCAGTGGTTAATAGTTTATCCGTTTCAGTACTTTTGCCAAAAGCCTGGATCACTATCTTCTGGATGTCCGTCGAGTTTGCATCGATGGTCACAAAACTTTTATCCGTATTCAGAGCATAAATGTCGACAATAATTAGTGTCGCAAACATTTGTGACAAACAAATTGTTGCCGAAAACATCATTTTTTTGTTATTTGTTTTTTTTGTTAATTTTTTAATCAAATAATAGAAATTAAATTTAAACTAAAATGAAGTCAAAATTATGTTGTTATGTTAGGTTAGGTTGAGCAATGTTTTGAATTTTATGGGGCGGGGGGAGGGGGGGGTAGTGTAGTATATGGTAGAGTAATTTTTTTTTTAAAAATTAAAAAAATGGTCTTATAATTATTAGCAACTAGTGTACATATTTACAAATTATTAGTAATGTTGTTATCATAATATAAGTTATAGTATTTATTTAGTCAATAATTGTAATTATGATATTTATATATATATATATATATATATATATATATATACAGAATAAAAATTGTAAAAATTAAAATTTAGTTATAATTTAGTTAATAATTATAAATAATATATATATATATATATATATATATATATATATATATATTAGCAAGGAAAATAAAATAGAGTAAAGTTAAATGACCCCCCCCCTAAAATTTCGGCCCCGTTTTTTTAATAAAAATTATATAAATAAAAAATTTAAAAGTTTAATTGATCAACTATTTTAGTAAGTATTTTTGTTTTTTTTTAAAAATTATATGAATCTATTTATTGATAAAAATATATTAAGTAAAATCATGTATAAAAAACTCATCTAAAAATAAAACAAAGATTTTTGTCGAGAATTTTGTAAGTTAAGCCCACCCTAGGCCTCCCCCCCTAAAATCCGAAACCTTGCTTAACCTTGATATATATATATATATAGTAAGACTATTATTATATTTCAATAATTATATTACTTAACAGATTTTTAAAAAATATAATTTTAATTAAAATATAATTAATTTTTTTTTTAAAATTGAGACAAATGAATAAAATTATTTTCTATTAAAAATCTTTTAATTAAGTAATTTTTATAATATATAATAATTTTAATATTTAGTAATTTCATAATCTATATACAGTATACTTTTTAAAATGTAAAGTAATTTTTTTATTTAATTGATTATTAACTAAATTATAACAAAATTTTAATTTTTACAATTTTTATACTATATATATAAATATATATTAAAATATCATAATTACAATCATTGACTAAATAAATAATATATATATTATGATAACAACATTACTAATAATTTTTTAATATTATATTTAAATTCATACATATATAGTAAATATACAGATATTGTTTTAGTTAAAAAAAAATTTTTTTAAATCATTTATTATTTATAATATTAAGTCTATTTGTAGTAAATAATAATACAGTTTGTTTTGATTCAACAGTATTATTATGATTATGATTATTAACATAAAAATTATATCTAGTTTTACAATAGATATAGAAATTACGGGAAATATGTTTCAGATAATCGGTTAATACTACTATTGATAGGCCAAACCATAGGCCAAAAATACTGGCCATTAGACATATATACTCTTCAAATACGATACGATATGTTATCGTAAATATGGTGTCCGGTTCGGACGGGTTTGTAAATCGGATATGTCTAGTGGTCTTTGGATCACTACTACTGGTAAACTCTAGCGACTGGACAGTCGTTACATACGTTTCCTCTGTACAGTAGACTAGTCGGTCACAGTGGTGGCGACAGTATACAAGTAGTGTATCAAAATTTCTACTGTCGGGTAATCGGGCCGTAAATTTAATGTCAGCCACCGTATTGTTCGCGTAGTAGAGATAGTGTGGCGGATAACCCAAACCGTTAGCAATACAATGACCGATAACACACTCATCGCGGCATTGATCGCGGGTTTTATTGTTGAATAAATCCCAACATTTTTCCGGATTATAGCGCAATTCGGGTCGTTTGACTACCAGTTTTCGGTGGCCAACAATATGGACATAATCGCCGGTCAATCGTAACTGTATGCGATTGCCAAACATATTGGCGATATCGTAGATACGTTTACTGCGTCTATCGATGATTATATTGACACTACTGTTGGCCAGTTTTTGGCCACCAATCTTAACCATTGCCAGAAACGGTCGCCGGACAGTCTGGTCAAACCAATTATCCGATTCATTTCCGAGCCATTGATGATAATAGTGTACACAATAGTCATTATGACTGATTGAATATATATCATATTTATACGTAATATTATTTGTTAGTCTATACATAACTAGATTATCTAATCTAATTGATTGGACATAATTGGCTAACGGTTCCAGGTAATCCAATTGTTTATCAATTGGTTTAGTTAGTATTGTATTCATCAGATATAGGCTATAACTTTTTGTATTATTTGGCAATTTTCCCGTCGGTAATTTCCATAATAGAAATTTATTACAACATACGCTAATTGCTGGAACCGGATAACCGATGGCCTGGCGTTCATAACTGACATCAGTGGTCGTCTCGTATGTCAAATACATGTGACTTATGTTATAGATTTGATACATACAGCCCATCAAACATAGTAAATGGCATAAAAATCTGTAAAAATTGTTTAACATTTTATTTTTTTAAAATAAAAATTATAAATTTAAATTTTTTACTGTATATATGAAACTTTTTTTTGTATATTTTGAGACTAATATTATTATTTTATTTAGGAGATAATGAAAATATAATATATGATTGAAAAATTATATTGCGCTAAATAAAAAATTTAATTAATTTATTTAATTAACATTTATTGATTTTATTATGTAAAAAACATTATGTAGATGTTTTATATTGTTGAGGATATATATATATATATATATACTGTAAATATTTTACTATCCATATACTCATTTAATCCTAACTAAAATCATAACAATATAATAATAATTATTATTTTGTTTTGTTTTGTTTTTTAATTAACTTAATAAACATTATTATTATTTTGCAATATTAGATTGAAATTATTAATCGATTGTGATATAAATGAAATATTTTAATTATTTATTTATTATTATTAATGTTTTTTTATATATGATTTATTTTATTTTCAATTCATTTACAATTAAAACATTATTATAAATTATATTTATATATAATATACTCTATAAAAAAATAAGTATTAAAAAACAATATTTATTATTATTATTAAGGGTGATGTCTATTATTAGATTTTTATATTTTATTATATCAAAAGTTTTACAACTATATTACATAAATTAAATTATGTTTACACAAACATTTATCAAATATATTATCATAAAAAAAATCCTTAAATAAACAACAAAAAATATAATAAATTATACTAACTATTATGTAATAAATTTATTATTATGTAATACGATATCAAATTTTTTAGGAAATTATTATATTATAGATTGAATATCTTTTTTTTAATTGTCCATGTTACATCAAATAAACTTTTAGTTATAAATTTATTATTATTATTATTATCAGCTAAAATAGATTGACTAAAAAAAATAATTAATTAATAATAATAATAATACAATTGACTGAAAATACAATTCATTAAAAAAAAAAATTCAATATTTTATTGATTTTTATTTTAATTATTATAATAAATATATGTCTGTATGGAGTGTGGTCTCAGCGTATGAGTGACCCACCGATTGATGGCCTCTTTGATCGTAAACTTTACGGTATCCGCACTTTGATTGAATACAATCACAACAACGGCACCGTCGGGTCTCTCGAAAGCAGTACTCCAAACATTTTCAAGGGGTTTATCCTCATTGATGGCCAACTTTTCCGAGTCGGGTGCAAGAAATTTACTAAAATGACCCAAACTGTAGAACGACGGCTGTTTGTAATACTCATGTTGGGCGGCGTCCACGGCTACCGGTGCGTCAGCTTTACCGCCACACCAACGGGGACCACCCAGCAAGTCCAGCGCCATATTCCAGCCAACATAGCCGCGCACCTGGTGATTGAGATCCTATACAATATATACATTACTAGACTATATATTTTTTATATACAGTATATATACAAAAATATTTTATTAGTTAGTTATATATGATATAACAGGTATTGCAAGTTGGGTATACATGTGGTGTGTATGCATTTGGGTAGAGTATTCAGGTTAGGGACAGGTATTAGACTCTATTAGTTTATATATATTAGTTTATCTGATAAACCCATATAATATTCAATTGAAAAATAAATGACCATGGGCATAATTTCTAGATAATATTTCAACTCAATTAAAATTTATGTAATTGGTCATTTTTTTTTTGATTAATTGTAAAATTAACTAGATAAATAGCATCGACATAAAATCAGTTTACTAGTTATCTAGTTAATTTTACAATTAATCAAAAAAATGATGATCATCATTAATGTTAATTGTAATAATATTATATATAAATATATTACCTTGGTCATTTTTTAAATTAAATGTATAATCAGATAAACTAATATATAAACTAATGGAGTCAAATGCATACATCATATATATATATAGATACCAGGGTTGCTAAATATTTTCGTTTTCAGGGACGGGGTATAGGATAGGGTAAAATGGCAACAACAAAAACTCGAAAAAGTTTGGGGTGGGGTATAGGGGGGGGGTTGTACATAAGCTATTAATTTATATTCAAAATCTAATTTTTATATTTTTAATATAAAATTTTCACATAGATGTAAAAGGGGTCCCCTAACATTTTGGCTTTAGGCCAGGGGTGGGGGTGGGAGGTAAGATCCAAAAAATTCTCAATCTCAGGGAGGGGAGGTAAGAGGTGTCTTACCCTACCCTACCCTACCTCCCCTTTAGCAACCCTGATATATACCTATACTTGCAATACTTATCACATAGGTATATATACTGTACAGTATATGACTTCCACCACCCCTTTCCTCACATACAATGATTATAGACTTAGCGTACGCCTCGGCGTTAACCCAATTACCCAAATCGTGACAACAGTTACTCGATTCGGTATTTATAATATATTTGGTCGGATCGATGGCCTGTGTTCGGTCCAATTCGCCGACATTTGTATCCTTGTCCTCATACCAGTGTACGGCTATTCCGGTCACATATTTGGCCGCATCCTTATCGGCCAATATTACCGAAGACCATCTAAACAGTTGGGTTCGTTGGTCATCGAATATCATTAGTGCCAACCTATCGGTGCCATAACCGGCCGCATGGAGTGCTGGACCCAAATCTTTTTTGATGAAATCTCTTTGCAATTCTGGTGTAAATCCCAGACAATTGAAACCATATGTCTTTGAGTTTCCGGCTTTCGGTTCGTTTTCAATAGTTAGGCCCCAAATGTCGATACCGTTTGATTTGTAAGCGTCTAAAAACCTGTAATTTAATTAAATTAATTAATATTAGTTTTTAATGTTTTTTGATTTGATAAAATAATTTTTAAATATATATTTATCAGGGTTAAGCAAGGGGGTAGGTGGGTGGGGTCAAGCCAAATGACCTCTACCCCTAAGATAGAGATTTTGGGATTTAAGGGGGTATGAGGGTGGGGTCAAGCCAAATGACCCGCCCGACTCTAAGATCGAGATTTTGGTGAGTTGACCTCTCCCCAGATTTTTTGACCAAAAGTTTACACCCCATCCTAGAAAATTTTGTAAGTTGACCACACCCTATACCCCCACCTAAAATCCAAAACCACCTGGCTTAACCCTGATATATATATATATATATACAGTACGATAAGTTACTTAATAAAATAGTTGGCAAATGTCTTATAGTATTTGCCTCCCGGTTCACCAATAAGATAGCCTCCGTGTATTAGTTGGCTATTGTTTTTCATCCAAGCCGGAGGCGCCCACGGGCTGCCAAACAGTTTAATTTTATAGGGACTAACTTTTTGAGCTAACTTTATGTATGGTATCTATATATCAATAGATAATATATGATTTATATATTTGATACACAAAACAAAAATTCAATGTTTAATAAAAAAAAATTATAATTATCTTTAAAAAAAAATATATTATTGTTTATATACCTTATAATTGTGATCATCGGCGGTAAGATTGAAATGATTCAAATCAAAGTCATCAGTCATCAGGTCATCATAGCTGTAGGCGTGAGTGGAAAAGTCGGATCCGCCGATCGGAACTCTTACCAAATTAAACTCTAAGCCATTGGCGGAAAAATAATCGTCAATCAAGTGTTGTTGGGCCGACTCGGGTAGTGATCGCAGATTGAATCCGGTACTGTCGGTCATGGATGCGCCGAATCCGATGATTTTCTGGCCTCTTTTGTTGCGATCAATTGTAACGGTTTGGTCGACAACAACAACATCATTGGCACTATCAGTGCTATCGATGTCGATGTTGTCGGCAAACTTCAGTTTGGTTTCGGCTAATCGGTCGCCATCTCGGTTGGTCTCGTAAACAGTTACCACACCTACCGGTGTCCGGCGCTTCCATGGATCCAAAGTATCACAATAAGTGGCGTTACAGACACATACTATGTTACCATTTCCCAGATCTCGTTTAGCACAGGGCTGTCGACTTTCGGCTAATAGGTAATCGGAAAACATAAAATAATTAAAATTTATAAAAAAAAATTAAACAATTGGTAAAAATTATAACCCAATTAACGGTAAATATATTTACCTAATAATAGTAGACTAAACGATAGTATTAGTTGATATAACATTATATATATTTTTCTAGTCAATTATTTTTTTTCAAAAAAAAAATCAATTAATTTCACATTATTTATACACTATTTTAATTGAAAATTTTTATCTATAAATTTTTTGTGCACTTAAAACAATTATTAAGTGATAATAATATTTTTAAGAGTTTATCATTGATTAGAAAATTATTGATATAAGTAGTTTAAAAAATACAAAATTATTGTAAAGTAATATAATAATCAATTATTTTTTAGTTTTTTTTAATATTAAAAAAAAACTTTTTATCATTACATATGAACTAAATTATTACTAAAAAGTTATTATAAATAAAAATCGATAATTTTGGTAATAATATTTTTGGTACATATGTACTAATAATTATAATAAATTTTTATATTAATAATAAATTAATAAAAATTATTTTTTAAAAAAAGATTAATAAAAAAAATCTTATATAAACCTATGATTGATATTAGTAGGTATTGAAAATTTAAAAAAAATAAATAAATAGACCATGCTTTAAAAAAAAAATAAAATAAAATTATGTTTAATATCTACTATTATTAATCATCGGCTTATATAAGATTTTTTTTTTTTTAAATAAAATTATTACACTTTACACTTTTATAATTTATTTTATAAATACGTTAGTGTATTATTAATAAATTAATTAATAATATATAATTAACAAATGTATATAATAATAATAATTAAATTAACAATTTTATATATATCTAATAAGTAAAGTATTATTTTGCAAACATAACAAATATATTCAACAATTTAAATATATATATATATATATAAATATTTCAAACATAAAATTTAGGTCCTAATCCTAATTCAATAGATCCCAGAGCTGATTGAATTGTCAACAACAACAACAACAATAATAATAATATATCACGAAATGTTAAAAACTTTAATTTTCGGACAACTATTCATGAAATCTTCGACACATTTATCGCTGAAATTATTCTTGCATTTCTCCAGACGTATTGTTTGCAAATATCTCAGTCGGGACAGGGATTTCAGTGAACGACCAGTGATGGCAACGTTACGCGCGTACAGACATTGAAGTCGTGGCAAATGTTGGTCGATATCCTTGAAAAGTGCCGACATTTTAAATACCCGATTAGTGTTCAATATTGTCAAATGTGTCAACAGTTTCAGATGACTTAATGATTTGCTAGTGATGTCGGTATTGTCAGTGATATTACATTCAATGGACAGTTGTCTTAGACGAGGAAACTCTTCCAGTATGAGACCACTGGTCGAAGTAGTAGTAGTAGTAGTAGTGGTCGTCGTTGTTGTTGTAAACGATGTTATACCGAATGTCAGGCTCTTAACCGATGGACAATTGCGTCCCAATTGGCGCAAGTGATCGGTTCTCAAGAAAAGAAAACTGTTTTCCAGTTTGATGTCCTCGAGACCCGACATTTGCGACAAATGTTGAATCAATGCGCTGAATGCCAATTGATTGCACGTATAGTTCATCGATACGACTATTGATCTCAATTGTTGGCCATACTTGTGGACCAATGTCTTCAACAGATTGATCTTATTGTTGCTAAAAATRAAYGAAACGGACGACAGCTTCTGTAGTTGGATGTCATCGTTRAGAATGAACGACAGGTTTTCGTAGTAGAGATTCATAACTTCATTGATCGTCAAATGGTTGACCTCATAGTGGATCAGTTGACTGAATCGACTGATGTTTCGATTGATGGACCGACCGATTACTTCGTTATTCTGGGTACTAATCTTCAGCGACCGTAACTGTCGGTCATATTTACGATAAAATTTGTCCCACATTTGGCCACCGATAGAGTAAACGGGAAACGTTAGCGAAAATCGGTTCAACRYTTGACAGTTGCGTACGATTGAGGCCAACACATAGTCGTTGATCGTTATCCAGGCCTTCGGGTCGCCAAACTCTATGCATCGTATGTGCGGACACTTTCGTAAGATCAAATCAAATTGCGGACAACCGGAGCCGTCGGCGGCGGCGGAGGCCATCAGAAGCCGTTTGGTGACCACTAGTTTGTCGACACTGGCGAAGATCAGCTGTCGCCACTGTCGGCAAACACATTCGTATCGGAAACGGTCGTCAAACTCAAGATAACTGAACAATAGTTGGGCCAAATCGTCGCCAAAACGGTCAAACGTGTCGCGGGAAAACTTCGGCCCAATTTCGTGACCCAATTCAGCGGTCGTGTTGTTGTTGTCCGCCGTCGTCGACGACACAACTTCTTCATCATCAACAACACTCATGTCTGTATATCAAATGCTAAACGTATTTTTGACGGCCAATCGACCCGTAAAATTGGTCACCAATTTGTCTCCAAAACAATTGGCCGATCGATGAGTTTTGTAAATAATTAGTAAATAATAAAATAAATACTGTTTTGTATTAATACTGTTATTATCGTTATAATCGATTTGTTTTGRTTRTGTAAACAAAAAAACCAATTAACTGTTAATACTGTTAACGCATAGATTTGTTAGTCAGTTAACTGGTTTTTAGTAATACTAATACTTGTGTATTATTATTATTATGACATCACATTAAGACGTTCAGACATTGAGTCCATAGTCATACAGTCAACGCTGCTGTCATTGTTTCAATGTGTAGAAAACGTTTAAAAAAGTGTAAAATAATTAAATATATTATAAAGTTTATACACAGTGTGTATGATTAGCACATAGAGTCAGTGTTTTGGGAGGTTAGGAGAGATTCACATATTATGTCCACACATCTAAAATTCTAGACCCCCTTCCTCCCTCTCTCCCTTATGTTTGCATGTCATCTAAAAAAATGACCCAACCGCTAACCCCCCCCCCCCCCACTCACCCCACCCACACCACTAAAAAAATATAAAATATCTAAATGTGAACGTTATTTAGGTCTCTCCCCCTCTCCCCTCCTCTCCCTCTCTCAAAAGTTCGCTTTTGTAGACCCCCTCCCCGTCAAGTATGAACGTAATATGTGAATCACCCCTTTATTTACTGTATTGAACCAATAGATGTCATGCAATCCAATGGTTTGCAAAATATTAATAAATAAAAAAAAATTTTTTTTTTCTACATTTAATTCAATCAACTATTGAATTGAAAATTTATTTTCAAAAAAAAACAAAACAAATAATAATCAAATCATATGTTTTTTTATACACTGTTTTCAGTGATTTTTTTCAATCAATTAATTATTTATTTTTAATTCAATAATCAATAGATTGTAGTGAAGACAACACACACACAACACATGGCGACAACCGATGACCACCCGATCGGTGGCCAACACAACAACCATCCGATCGGTGGCCAACACAACAACAACCATCCGATCGGTGGCCAACACAACAACCATCCGATCGGTGGCCAACACAACAACAACCATCCGATCGGTGGCCAACACAACAACCATCCGATCGGTGGCCAACACAACAACCATCCGATCGGTGGCCAACACAACAACAACCATCCGATCGGTGGCCAACACAACAACAACCATCCGATCGGTGGCCAACACAACAACCATCCGATCGGTGGCCAACACAACAACCATCCGATCGGTGGCCAACACAACAACCAGCCGATCGGTGGCCAACACAACAATCACAACCACAACAACAATCGCCAATCGTTTGATCGTTTCGGCGATGATTTAGTACAGATGGTGTTGGCGTCGATGCCGTTATCGCTTCGGGACAGACTAAACATGCGCTGTGTGTCCAAACAGTTTCGCCGATTGTTGTTCACTGGCTATCATAATCTAGAGTTAAACTGTGGCGACCAGGATCAGTTTCTGGTGGTCAACAATCACGAACTGGACACTAGCTGTATGATGGTATTTGACATTTTGAAGACAATTGTCACTGTTTGTGACCAATTAAGTAGTTTACATGTGATGACAATAGATGATAGTATTGCTAAACAGACATTCAAACGATTACTCAATGGTTGTCGACGATTGACAAGACTGGAGATTCACTTGAAAGACATGAATCCCGATATTGTCGTAGCATTTGCTCAGAGATTTGGCCGACAACTCCTGAGTCTAAAGTTTGAAACGGATTGTCCAGAAAATAAACACTTTCTACGCTACTGTCCAAACCTGTTGGCACTGAATTGTAAACACTCACCCGATATGTCCATACTTTTTGACGACGATAATAGCCGCCGAGGACGAGGACGAGGAGGACTATTGGTAACTAAACTTAAAGAATTGGTCATACATTATACGGCTGATGATAGCAAACGAATCGGTAGATTAGTTGATAAACTATGGCCAACGTTGACATCGATTACCATCAATATTACGTGTACGGCGGCTTCAGAGCCAATGTGTTCAGCTTTATTAGTATTGTTCGGACAGTTACCGAAACTTCGAAAACTTCTGGTCTGTAATCTAAGGATTTGGTTTATTAATATTGAAAAACATCATACATTAGACCAATGTCTGAGACAAATGGCTGCCAACTGTCCCCGACTAATACAACTGGAGCTCAGAGTCTATACTAATTCGTTGATAGTCTACCACAAGATCATTGATTCGATGAAATACTTTCGACAGATGAGACGATTGATGCTGTTTATCGGTATGGATGACAACGACGATCCCGTATCGATAGACATATGCCGTGAACTGCAATCACTGAAATGGTTAAGACATTTGGATATCTATGCGAGCAATACATGTCTGAATGACGAACGCTTTTTCAATGATTTACATAAATATTTTCCGCGACTTCAATGTCTGAACTGTAATCCATGCGACGCTACCGACGGGTCGCTAAAATCGTTGCTACGATTACCACATCTGTACGATCTGTGTATTAATTCAACTGGACATCACTGTCCGATCAGTCGCGAAGATGTCGTCCATTTTGTACTGAATTGTCGTCATTTGCGTTCATTTTATTTGCAAAGCACTACAATTGATTTCAACATCTATGACGAACAATTCATTGGCCAGTGTCGGCAAACCGGTCAGTTGACCGATGAATGCATTTTTGTTAACTCCGATGTCGATGATGATGACGATGACGACGATGACACTGATGATGATACTGATGAATGAGATCCTAGTAGTAGTAGTAGTAGTAGTAGTAATGTGTTTGCAATAATAACTTTTTTATTACCGATAATTTATTTTCTTATTGTTATTTATTATCAAAAAAATTTCAATATATATATCAAAAAAAATCATTTTTATAATTATTATTATTAAATGTTTTATTTTTATTATTATTCTAATCATTGTTATTGTTATACTTTATTAAAAAATTTTATGGCTATTATCATATCATATATATATATAAAAATTTATTTATAATAAAAAATATTTGAATAATAGTTTTTATTTTATTTGATAATCAAAAAATGACTGATAATATAATATAAAGCGATGATTATATAATTTGTTTAATTAATTAATACAATATATAGATATCTTATAGATTATCTTAAAAACTAATTATCATATCTACCGGTAAAATGAAAAATAAAGACACAATAATTATATCAAGTTTTACAGTAAAATATAATCGTTTTTTGTTTTTAATTGGAAACATAAGGATCTGATTGATTGATCCACAAAATTATTATTTATTTCTTCGACAAAAACGTCTGCAACTTTTCAAGCAAACCCACATACTGTTGATGATCGTAGACAGTGGTGTAGTCGATGAGACTGCGGGCAAAGTCGTGGTCAATACCGCGTTCGTGAAGCAGATCCATCATCAGGTCGTACATCGATCCGTCCATTACATCGCCGGAAACCAGATACGAGTTCTCATTAAACTCTCCTTCAAAAAGTGAAAACTCGTTGATCTGAAACTGGTCTTCCAGTGATTCATTTCCCTGTTGTCCCGCAGCCGGTGGTTGTCCTCCCTGTCCATCATCTAAATCGTCGTCAAATTCGACAAACGAACAGTTAATACCCAACGACAGACCGCCGCGTTTGATCTCAACGGCAAAATCGGGCCGACACACCATCTGACTGGCCATTTGTTCTTCATCTGCCTGTCCGCCGGCGGCGGTGGCCGTGTCGTCTACCTCTTTGGACTCGACCGCGTGATTAACGTTTGCCCGGACAGTAATCTCTTCCGTACCGTTTTTCTTGGTCAGTATAACATTGGAGCCGTCCGTCTGGACTGACCAGCCCTTAATCGACGGTAACTTTTGCTGATGATTGGCCTTCTTCTCCAATTCGATCTCCGATTTTAAATAGCCGACAAACTCGTCATCGATTTGCGGCGAATTATTGGCGGCAAAACGTTTGGCCGTTACCGATGTAGTGGTGTTTGACGCCAACATTGGTTGATGCTGTTGACCACCACTACCAGTGGCCGTCGCAACAACACGTGATATACTGCGGACGGGAATCAGTGTCGACGCCGACGATCTCTGTGACCAACACCTGATGCCGGCATTCAAGAGATAACGGTTGGCTAATCGTGACATCGCTTTGACAATATATATGACACAAATCGGTGGACACAACACAGTGTTAGGTCTTATATATATAAATGTGATGACAATGTCCTCCAAAAAAAAAACTTCTTTGAATACCTTTGTTGTCGAGGATGTGTTGGTTCAAGTGATTGATGCTATAATGCAATGCTTTTTATTTCAATACATTCAATGACTGATGCAATCAATGCAATGATGAATATTATACAGTGTTTAATACAATAGCAATATATGTGTGAAAAAAATGTATGACTTTTTAGTTTGCAAACCAAACGCACGCTGTATTAACACCAATGCTATAGAGTTGTGTCATCTATTGGTTCAAAAAAATAAATAAATATATATTTAATAATTTCAATATTAATTTTTTATAATTATAGTTATTATAATTAGTTATTATAATTATTATAGTAATTAGTAATTATTATTATTTTAATTTTATGAAATACTACACAATACACAATAATTTTTTAGTTTTACAATAATAATAATAATAATAATAACAAAATACCAATAATTTAAAGTTCAAAGTATAAAGTTATAAAGTTTGTTTTTTTAAATAAAAATTAATTAATTATATAATATAATRCATAACCTAACCCCACCCCACCCCCACCCATCCCTACCTAACCCTAACTAATAATGATTTAGTAGTAAAAATTAAAAAAATAAAATTAAAAACTTTTTTTTTTGGTTACGCGCGTGTTGTATATCATAGTAATCAATGTTACCAACGATTAGTTGAAAAAATTAATTTTTAATTATTTGATAGTCACGATATAATAAAGTATTATTATTATTATTATACTGTAATTATTAGTAATAATAATAATAATTAATATTTGAATTTTGAATATTTCCAATAATATTAATAATAATTATAAAAAAAAATTAATTTCAGTTATTATTATATTTTCTTTCAAAGAGTTTCTGTCAAAGATTAGTCTTCTTTCATCTGTTTTTTGATACACAGAAAAAAAAGATAATAATATAATAATCCATACCTTGAAGACATCACTTTTCTCCCATCAATGGCTCTCTCCGGTGACATCACTACCGCCGCTGAAGGCGAAGGCATTATTTCATTCGAAGACAAAAGACCTGCCATTAGATTCGATGCCGATATACATGTTTCGGGCGATGGACTGGTCAGTCAAGACGAATCTGATCCGATGATTATGGGTATAATCAAAGTAGTCAACGGAGATATGAAAGAAATTCTGCATCTGATTGGTCACAAACACTGGAAAGTCGACGAACTACTCGAAGACGGTGTTCTGTATGCGACCGACGAAATCAACGAAAAACTCCGGGATTTTGGTCCGCGATCGCCGGGATCTTATCTAGTGGTCAACGACAACAAACTTTACGGTGTGGTTGTCGACGAAACTACCGATTGTCGTGTTGTCGGCGAAGTTAATTGTGTGGTTCCCAATCATCGTGAACTGAAAACTGGCGGCAATACAGTGATAATCAACGGTGCGGGCAATTGGCGTATAGTTCGCTCGACAGACATCAACATCCGGTCACAGGTGGCCAACGGTAAGACGTTTGTAATGGTCAGCGAAGCGGGTTTTGCTTTTGTTAATACCGAAAACAAACCGAAACAACAACAGCAACAAGAGTTGGCCAAAGAAGCGGAGGAAGAAGAAGAAGAAGATGATGACTATGAAGGAGCTATCGATGCTGAGGACATCATCCAAACAGATCCAGACGACAAAGAGCTACCGAAACTGATTCTTGTTGTTCGCAAAGGATATCTATTGGTCGAAGACGCAGAGGTTTGCTGGACTCGACTACAGGTTGGTCTCCGAGACGACCAGTTTCTGGCGAAAACCACTCAAGTGATGCCTCTGGACTGTGTGGCCTCGCGTTGCGGTTGTTTTCTACGCCGCGACGACAGTCGTTACGATCTCTACGGTTCATACAATGCGTGTCTGAAGTTTGAGTCATTGATGAAAATGATTGATAATCTGAAACCGGAAGACAACAATCGACAGACACCGCCAGCAAACAGTCCGCTACAGAATCCTTGTCAAGCCGTTGATGTCAATGTCGACGACGACTACGATTACTTAGACKATGAGGACGTTGACCAAGAAGTAGAGTCATACGAGTCCATCGATGAAACTGAAGTCRAGTCATCTGAGAGTAATAGGCAAAAGGATTCATTGCTAAGGGAATCGATGGCTGGTCTTAACTTAGAGACCAAAGATGATGATGAAGATGAAGAAGTCGAAGAAGTCTAAGAAGACAAACAAACACTTTTGAAAAGTCGCAGTCAAATACAAAGTCGACTAAAAATATTTTATATTATTTGTTTCAAAACTTTTTTTTAATCACTTATTTCTCTCTCTCTATTTTTTTTGTGCAAAATTTTGATTTCATTAGTTTTTTCTCCGATTCATATCATATTTTTTATATAAAAAAAAATTTCATTAAAATACTATAATATATATGTGTTTTTTTATTTATTTATTTATTGTTTTTATTTTCTAATTTATTCCAAGTATTTAATTAACTAAAAAAAAAAAATTATTCACAAAATTCATTTAACTTATTATATATTTAGTTATTATATTGTAATAAATAAATTCAATATTTTTTTTCGGTTAATTAAATTCAGTTTTATTGAGTGTGTGATTTACAAAATTAATTTTTCATTAACTATTTTCAAACAAACTTTTTTTTTAAAGTTTAAATTTTTTTTTTTTTGAATGAAAGACTCGTTTCGTTATATAACATAATTATAGTAATAATAATAATAAATTCATTTATATATTTCATAACATTTTGACAATAATAATAATAATAATAATAATTAAACAGTTACTGTACTATATTTAATGTATTTTATAATTTATATATATATATACACTTTTACGGTACTTTAAATACAAAACAATTTTTCAATTAACTTTACATATAACACATAACAATCAATAGATTTATATTTTAATTTTGTTAATTCATTATAATTTATTATTAGTATTGTTATTATTATTATTATATAGATTTTTAATAATAAAATAAAATTTAAGATAAATAATTGTAAATAATTTGTGTGTTATGTTTTGTCTAATATATTTGTACGACATTTACAACAACAACAACAACAAAAATCACATTGTGTTTAAAAATTTAATTTAATTATCAATAATTTTTTTTTTTTAATAAATTATGTCAATATTTTTATAATATATGTATTTTTTTGTATAAATATTTTTGTTGTTGTTTAGCTATGATATTATGATAACAATTTTGTTTTTTTTATATATCACTATTACTTTATTAATCAATGAATTTAACAAATTTTATTAATCTATTATTTAAAAAATAGTARTTATTTTTGAAAAAAATAAATTAATTTTTTTTTTAATAATAAACTTGATATTTAGCCCTAATATGGCAAACATTAATTAATAATAATTATATTTGTGTCTAATAAACACAATAAATTTTTAAACATATTTATAACAGTTAATTAATCAATCAATCAATCATAATTGTATATATATATACATAAAATGAAGTTTTTTTTTAAAAAAATACTAAAATAATAATAGTTAAAAATATAGTTAAAAATTTAAGTAATTTTAAAAAAAAAATAAAATCACAAAAAAATGTGTAAAATAAAGTCAAACACTGTTTACTAAACAAATATGTGTAATATATTTATAAATATATTTTTTTAGTCATTAAGATTCTGTATGTAAATTAACATTAAGAATAATTAGTAATAATTTTTTTGTCACATAATAATAATAATAATATTTTCTAATTTTTAATAATAATAATAATAATAACATTGAGATTTTGTTGTTTATTATCATTTTAAATAGTAGTCACTAAATAATATTGTGATATATCAGAGTTATGGTATATATATATATATATATATATATATATAATAAAAACTTTTACAATATATATATATATCGTATAGATATATATATTATCTCATATATATATATATGTCAGTTAGTAAATATATATATATATATATATATATATATATATATATATATMKTCTACAAAAATTATAAAATAGTGCCACTTTTGTTACCGATATCACTGTCGCCGCCGCCGCCGCTATTACTACTATTATTGTTGATGGGATCAAACTCGCCGCCGCCGTCGTCGTCGGTAGTGACCACATCCGTCTGGTCGTCACCGTATTTGTACAGTGCATTACATCGGCAACATAGTAGACAGGGGGCGGCCAGTATGAACATCGGCGACGCCAATAGTATAAGTAGTCCGAAACCGGCAAATATGCCGACCACTTGGGTCCGGTGCCAGATTACCGACGCTCGCGAATGGCCCAACTTGTCCTTGCATTTGCCTTTGTCGTAGTGACGCAATAGAAAGTCGTCCTAATTTACAGGGGGTGAGGGAGGGATGGGGAGGGGATACCGGTGCCCAACAACAACAAAAAATTAATTAAATTAGATATATATATGGGTGTGGGGTACTACATTTATATTATGGGTATATATATGGGTATATATATGGGTATATATATGGGTAGTGGACAACTATACCTCCAATGAGGCCAAACAAAACCAACAAAACACGTGTTTACAGTTGCGGCACATTATCTGAGCGCAGCCCTCGTCCCTCTCGATTAGTATACAACAAAACGGACATCTCTTAATTGGCGACGACTCGTCCAACAAAACTCTATATAATTTTAAAAATTAAAATTAAAAAAAAACAAAACAATTTAATAGTAATAATAATATCGACATCAAAATAATTAGTCACCAAAAAACATCAATAATTTATTTATGAGAATATATTCAATATATATACTAATTATGAGTTAGGATTTTATTTTTTTATTTTATTTTTTTGGGTGAGAAATAAATTTTAGTTATCAAAAATTTATTTGGCTCTTAGCTAACCCATACATATATATATATATATATATATATATATATATATATATATATAGCTAATCGTGTGGTTATATATATATATATATATATATATTGATATATAAATTGATATATTTAGGGAAATAAAGAGATAAATTAATAATAAAAAAAAATACATACTCTTCTTGTGCGCTAAACTTTTTGCAGTCGACGCCCAAATGCCAGTTCCTTCGGCACGCAGAGCAAAATGTTTTATTACACTACCGGTGCCAATATATATACAGTATTATTATAAATAAAAAACAACATACAAACAAAAAAATTAATTAATATAAATAGCTATCAGAGAGAGAGAGAGAGAGAGAGACAGATAGAGAGAGACAGATAGAGAGAGACAGATAGAGAGAGATAGATAGAGAGAGAGAGACAGATAGAGAGAGACAGATAGAGAGACAGATAGAGAGAGATAGAGAGAGAGAGAGAGAGAGAGACAGATAGAGAGAGACRGATAGAGAGCACAGTTAGCTAAGAAAATAACTGRTGATGCACTTACAGTTGTACAGTAGAAAGGTATCGGCTTTTTGCTACTGTCCTTATGTTTCGAGGCCTGTCGTATATAGCATACAGTTTCGCAGTTAGGCGTCGGACACCAGGTTCGGGTCGGATCTCTTTCGATCAGCCAATTCAGTCGATAGCGTTTGTACGAGTCGTACATATCGGGCGTAACCAGTAGTTTGATTTCGCGCGACGATATCTGATTGTTTTTGGCGGTCAACTGTGGACACAGACCGTCGGGACAGCCGACAAACGATACCTTTCCGTCGCGTATCGATGTTTCGCAATATTGTGTTAAACACTGTGTGGGTGGGAGAGAGAGAGAGAGATTATTATATTAATATAAAATATATTACAACATTATATAATTATTTTTATATAATCCTATTTTGATGTTGCAATCTATATATCTATATATATATACTGTATAATATCGTTAACTAATATATAAAGTTTATTTAATTTATTTTCTTATATAMAGTATATATATATATAATAAAACTAAAACTAAAAAACAGAATATTCTTTAGAAAACAATGAAAAAAACAACTAAAAAATAAAATAAAATAATACTATTGTTATAAAAATTCTTGGAAAATCATTTTAGTTGTTGAAAACTAATTATATTTTCAAGTAATCATATATATATATATATATATATATAGTATTATTATCAGTACATATACTATGTATTTATCAAAAAAAAACAAAATTACAAAAATAGTTATTATTTAGTTARCGAACACTATTTTGTTTTTATTTTTAATATTTTTTTTAATTAGGTTTACATTTAGAGTTTTTTTCGACCAAAAAAAAAAAATAAATAATAAAACTTTTWAAAGATTTTGAAATATTCTATTTTTAAGGCATATGTTATAATAATTACTGTTATTATAATTTAGATACAATAATAATTGTAATACAAAAAAAAGAGTAAAACTTTATATTTTAATCTTTTTAAACTTTTTATTTATTTTTTATTTATTTAGACATTAAAAAAATACTCATTAAAAATTTATTTTAATCTTTTATTTTATTATTACTATTATTATTATTTAACTGYCTACACATAATAGGTTGTTTTTTTGGACCACTAAACCCTATAAATTTATTAAGTAAATAGGATTTAATAAAAAAAATATAAGTATATAAATATTTTTATATATTAAAATTTTTAGTTAAATCTAAAATAATTTGTTTCAATTTTATCCAATAATAATAATAATAATAATAATCTATAAACAGTATAATCTTTTTTTAAAAATAATTAAATTACCAAATAATGTTCATAAAAATGTAAAAATACATTTATTTAAAAAATATAGGTATATTTATTTATTATTTTTTTTAAAAAAAACCCCAATTACGGTACTAAAAATATTTTATAAAATAATTTATCTATAAATATATATATATATAATTACAGGACTAGTAATTCAAAATATATATATATATAGATATTTCAACTGTATATATAATATACAGTAAAAAAATTATCATATGATTTATCATATAAATTAAAAATAAATTAAATTAAAGTTTTATTATCTAATTAATAATAATAATTAATTAGTTAATAAAACTTTAATTTTAATTTATATGATAAATAATATTAAAATTTTATTTATTTTTTTTGTATATTATATATACAGTTGAAATATCTATTAATATATATATATTTTAAAAAAATTATTAGTCCTGTAATTATATATATATTTATAGATAAATTATTTTTTAAATAACTATTTTTTTTAATAAAATATTTTTAGTACCGTAATTGGGTTTTTTTTAAAAAAATAATAATAGATAAATATATAATTTAATAATAATAATTAATTAATTAATTAATTAATTATAAATGACTAACCGTTTTACAGAAAGCGCAACCACACGACCAGATTGAGTGCATCTCATAACTGAAACGATCGGTTAGACATAGTTTACACTTAATCCGTGTCCAGTATTTAGACGACTTCAGACTAGACTTGTTATTATGGCCGACAAATATCTGGTCATCTTTTCTTCGGTCGGGAATTTCGAGACTCGATTTGCAGATCGTTTGCCAATGTTTTCGGTTGTTGGCCGCCGATGATGATGAACAACAATCGTCTGCCAATCGGTTGTCAGCGGTGGTGGTGGTGGTGTCGACATCGAGAGCGGCATTACTGGCACCACCGCCAACACTACAGCCATTATTGTTAGCACCGGTAGACTTGTTGTTTTGTTGTGCATTAATCAGAAACTGTTGGATATCATCGAAAGAGTAGCTCTGTTTCAATAGCCGTTTAGCCGTATTCTGGCCAATGGTCTGTAATTTTTCTTTGGTTTTGTCRTTAATCTGTTTTAGTCGTCGTCTTTTTGATGCCGACGACGAGTTTTTCGATCCCCGAAACAGCCAACGAAATGTGAAAAACTTGGCCGCACTGGACATATGTCTACCATTGGTGGCCGTCTTATTGTTGTTGTTGTTGTTGTTATCCCTGTCCTGTTGTACGGTTGACTTGTATATGGGAGATGTCGGTGCCGACTGTGCGCTATCTTTAACGACTGTCACCACTGCAGTGGACAGTCCATTGTTGTTGGCACTCATACTTTGCATGACTGTACGGCTATTATCGTTCACTAAAAAAAAATTTTTTGTGACCTAAAAATTTAAATATAATTTTTAAAAACAACAAAATAATAATAATAATAATAATAGTTAATCATATTTTTTTTTATAGTAAATTACAATTAATTATAATTAAATAGCTAAAATATAAAAATTATAAAAATTAAAAATATAAAATGAATTTTAATATTATTTATATTTAATATTTAATTATTTAATAATTAAACATTGTCATAATGTTTAATTATTAAAATTAATATATATATATATATATATAATTAAATAGCTAGCTAATTGTCAATTGTGTATATTACGAAACAATTATAAATTATATACAAACTTTTTTGTTTAATAAAAAAAACATTTAATTAATTAAATTTTTTTTGTTGTTGAAAAAATTTCAATTATAAATACAATATTTTTTCAAAAATTTATTAATACGTATATTCTGTATTAATTAATTTAATAAATTAAAAATTATTACTGTATTTATAAAAAGGTAAAGTTATAATATATGATTACAAAGTCTAACATTGAATTGATATACTTTATTATTATTACATTAAATTATAACAATTTTCCACAATATATATATACGATATTAACTTTATATATATATATATATATATCAATATATAATATATATGATAATCACATTTACTGTATCACTTAAGTATAAGTAACTACAAAACTATAACTATCAGTCAATAATGTATATACTTTTTTATTTGATAATAATATAAATACAATATACTAGTATATAATAAAGTTTTTCAAAAATAAATTTTTAATCAACAATTCCTTAGTAATAAAACTCAAAGTTTTTTGTTTTGTTTGGTTGTTATTGTCAATTGATATCAAAAGTGTGTTTTATTAGAGCAAAAATTTATTTTATTATTATTAGACGACTAATTGTGTTAATATATTATTTGTGTGTTAATGTTTTAAAGATATAAATACTATATAAATAGATTAAAATCATGTATATGTTATTATAAAAGTATTAAAAGTTAGTTTAAATAAGTTTAATTATACTTAAAATTTAGTAAACATTTTATTTTATTTTTTTTGGGGACACATTGAGATAAATGTTTGTATTATCATATTATTAATATGAATAGATTATAACATAGCAAATAAGTCTATACTTTCACATAAAAATTTGAGCTCAGGTATCAAAGTACAGGTCATACTATCAGATATGCATATATATATATATATATACAGTAAGTTATATACCGTATAATATAACATACACATACACACACATACACATACACATACATACACACACATACACACACATACACACATACACACATACACACATACACACATACACACATACACATACAGTTTACATATTCAATAATGAGATAAAACACATATAAATAATATTTTTTATAAAAAAAACATTAATATATTATCAGTTAAAACTTGTATCATCCAGTCCTATCTAAACCATTTACTTACTATTATTATTATTATCATTAATAGACTCTCATTTATTAATTACAGGAAAACACACATACATTTGACACACACTAATTGCATTGACAACAAATATATTTATAATAAAAACATTTACAGTATATTAAAGATAAATGTAATTTTATTTTTTGATATAAAAGAGTTTGAATAAGAAAATTACTTTTTAATAATTTCCACTATATATATATATATATATAAATTAACATTTATGTCAATACAAATATAATAAATAGTGAAAATAAGTGAAAATACATATTCAAACACAATATTGAAAACAACTAACTATAAGATAGAAACTAATAGAGAAATGCCATTAAAATATTAAAAATACTTTTATATATATATATATATATATATACTGTATATATATGTTAGACATATAGTAGTCTAAAAAGTCATAATATATTTTTAGAGCCAAACCTTATATTATAATATTTATCACTAAAATATATCAACAAAAACCTTGAATATATGATATATATATATATAGTATATATAGTATATACCGGTATATAATATATATTTATAACTAAATAATATTTTTTTAAGACATCACTTACTCACTGAAACTGGAAAATTGTTGTCAAAAAGATTTTTATCATCAATTTTTTTACATCAATAAAATTATACGAAATAATTGCCACAAAAAAAATGTGTTAAAAGCTTTTTTATGTGCGCTTTATATACAGTATATACCGGTATATATATACTAAACAAAAAAAACAAAACAAAAAAAATCATATAAAATGTACATTTTTTAGATAATATTTTCATTGCATAACTTATAATTCAATTCAAATTATTGGTATATTTGTATTACGTATTGTTAAAGTAGTAATAAAAATAGACTTTGAATATGAAAAACAATTTATTGTATTATTTTTAGTATTTAATATCAAATTTCACCTTTTTTATATTTAGTATATATATATATTTATGTTATATAAAATTATTTTGAATTAATTAATTAATTTGACGTTTTTATGCTAAAAATAGCATTTACAGAATATTCTGTATTAAAGTTCAGTAAATATCAAATAATATTTATTATTTTTTTTTATTAAATTCTTAATTAAAAAATATTTATATCTAAATATTAAATTTCAATTATCAAATCTATAGTATAATAATAATAATGTTGAATAAGATTTTATTAGAAATTCATTTATAATAATACTAAGACATTGTCATAGTTTTATATAATAAATTATATATATATATATATATATAAATGTAATTTAAATAACTAAATAAATAACATATATAAATTATTTATAAAAACACACACACATATATATAAACGTGTTTTTATATTATTAATACTATAATAAAATACTGATATATTATATTATTTTTTTAAAAAATTTAATGTTATACAAGTTAATAGTTATTTTTTATTTACAATAAGATTTAGATCTGTAATATTAAACTAATATTTTATTCAATTTTTTTTAATAATCATATAATAATGTTTCTATATATATATACTCTATTTTACATAAATAAGTTTTTTTTAATTAATATTAATATTACATAATTTTAATTTAACGTCAATATACTGTATATACATATAGATTTATTAGTATTATAAACAAAAATATTATTGTTTTTAAAAATCTATTAAAAAACATTTAGTAATGTTGATTGACATTAACATTAAACTTTCAATTAATTTTTTTTTAAATGTAATTTACATAAAACTTACACAAATATACAAATATAGTTCAAGTGTTTTTTTTAATGCTAAATAAAATTAATTAAATAATAATTATCTAAATAAATTAATTAACAAAAAATAAATAAATTTATTTATATATTATACAAATATAATTTATATAATAATAATGTTTTGACATTTATTTGTCATAAACACTACACATTATTATACATGTTTGAAAAAATAACATTGATTTTATAATAATGTTTATACAGTATATTTGTTTGCATTATTATTATTATTATTATTATTATGTATACTGTATAATGTATTCAAAAAATTTTATTAATAGATTTTTTTATTACAACATAATGTATAAGATATTTAATACTATTGTTAAATTTAATCAATATTTTTATTTGAATCAGATTACAGATATTGACAAAATATATTATAAATATTGTTTAATTTTTTTTATAAAAATTATAAATTTTTAATGTATATAAAACACATTTTTATATTTATAATGAATATTATTAGTAATTATTTATACCGATATATATATATATAAATTTATATAATGCTTATCTATTCATGAATATTAGATTATATACAGTATATATGATTTAAATAATTTATTATTAATATAATATTAATATAATATGAAAATTTTTCGTTCATATGTTTCGCTAAATCAAAAAATAATTATTGATTTATTTAAGTATTTATCCGACAAAAAAAACATTCAATAAAGTATATTATAAATGCATTGAAAAAACCAAATTAAATGTAAATATTTTTTTTTAAACATATTATATAAATATACATAATATGATTGAATTTAACAGCAAATAAGATAAAATAAATGAAAACATTTTAAAATATAAATGTAAATATATTTAAATATATTTTATTATATATTTCTTTGAAAATATTATTATGTAAAATAAAAGTGAAATTTAGATTTTATATATTTTTGTGACCTTTTTTAAAAAAAAATAAAAATTATAGTTATTATCATTTAGATCGTATAATCAGTTTTTTTATAAAAAGGATAAAATTTTAATAATAATAATAATATTTATTTATTTATTTCATTGGCCCCATATGTGTGTATGTATTTTGAAATAAAATAACAAATTATTTCAAAATCAGTTTTCAATAAATTAAAAATTTAAAAAAAACATTATAATTAATTTAACATAAATAATAACATATTTTCAAAAAATAAATTATTTTTTTTAAAAAACATTATTAAGTTTTATAAATTATATTACAATTGCTTATATTTATATACAGTATATAACAATTTTTAAAAAAAAATAATTGAAGTCTAAAAAACAATTAACTTAATATTTTTTTTTTAGTTAATTGTTAATTAAATCGATAATTAGAATTTTTTTTGTATCAATTAGTAGTATCGATAATATAGACAACAAATTATAAATATTTTATTTAATATGTAATAATACTCAATAATCTAATATTAGTTTTAGTATTTAATTATTTATTTTTTAAAAAATCATTCATTCATCTATCAATTTATTTAATTTTAATAAACATCACAATATGGTGTTAATGTATAATTGAAAATCAATACTAATTAGACTATATTGTAATAAAAAACAAAAAATTGTTTTTAATATTAAATATGATATCGATTTTTGTTGTTGTCGTTATTGCATTGAAATAATTATAATTATATTAAATTACATATATATATATGATATTAAAGTAAAAACACTATATATATATATATTCAAATATATTAAATTATAAATATTTAACCAACAAATCATAATACAAATACCATTATTACATACAGTAATAATACTATTTAATTAATATTTGGTTACATATTTAATGGACACAAAAATTAATCTATAAATATAGAGACTTTAAATGTAAACAATTTTTTCACTTAATTTTTAAAATCAAAATTTAAAATCAAAAGTTTTTTTTTACTTTAAAATTATATGAATATATTATAAATAAATAATACTAAATACTATCTCACTTGACCTAAATTAACTGTAAATTTTAAATGTTATATTTCAAGTTAATACAAAAAAAATAATAATGTTAAGATTTATTAATAGTCTAGTTTACATTGGCATATTAAAATTTAATTATTATTATTATTATTATTTAAAATATAAATTTAACTTAATGAAAAATTATAATTTAATTAATTAAAAATTTTGTTTGCAAAATAAATATTTTTCTAAAAACATCATATATTTTAATAAAATATAATTTTTTTAAAAAAATAACTACTAAATTATGTTCAATATATATATAATGTTTTTAAATTATATATTATGTCACAAATGTTAAGGTCATAAACATTATTAATTGCATAATTGTATATTATTTTTTAAATTTTTAAAAATTTTTTTTACTTATAAAAATTTACAATTTATTAATAATAATAATAATAATTACTTCATCGCTGTACGTATTAATCAATTAAACAATTATATACAGTAATTGATTTCATGGATATAATTATWTTKTTATTTTGTTWTGTTWTGTTTTGTTATTATAATTTATATAATATGTAACTAATTAGCCCCAAAAAAAATAATACAATAGACATAATAAGCTGCTTATATACAATACAAATAATAATAATAATAATAATTTATTTAAAAAACAATGATATAATTAGCAATTAAGTTTGAATGATTAAACAATAATGCAATAGAGTTTATAAAATATTAATAATAAATAATGTTTTTTTAAATAATAATAAAAAAACACATTCATTTATTATTAATATTAATTATATATAAAAAAAATTTAATTACTCATAATTTTTTTTACTACAGTATTATTATTATTATTATATTGTATTTTTTTAATAATGAAAATAATTATGACAATAATATAGCTGTAATCATAATATATTTATTACATTAAATTGTGTATAAATATGATATACCATTGTTTTTTTTAATTGKTAATATTTGTAAAATATGATAAAACAAAAAATTTATTTAAATAACACTATCATATGATAATGAAAGTGCAAATTCCACCTTGCTGCAAATTATTTAAATGTAAACAATTATAATWATAATAATAATACTGTAATAAAAAAAATGTTGCTAGATAATATATATATTTTTTAGGGTGCCTCACAAAACAACTAACTAAACACATATATATATAATATATATTATATATTATACAACAATATGTATAATAATAATAATAAAATTTTATTTATAGCCTAAAAAAATTTATAGATAATATTGTACAGTAATGTCATTTATAATATAATAATAAAAAATAAAATATTAGCTAATAATTACTATAATTTATTTTTATTGTATACTAGAAATTACTGTTGTATTTTTATTTGTATATAGAAATTAATTCAATGTTTTTTTTATATGTATTAGTTATCGATAAGTTATATTATATATATATATAATATTGTTTTATATAATGTATATATATATATATACTGTATATTATATATATGTTTTACATTTGATATTTAAAAAATACAAACAGGAAATCATGTGTACTGTGATTATACAAAAATAATTGTGATTTTTACTGGTATTTAGTGCAACAATAGATATATATATATTGATTAATAATAATAAATAAAATAATAGAAATTATATCACAGTTTGACGTTTGGTTTTTTGAAATTAGATCACAAAATTGAATTACAAATGAATTATAAAAAACAAAACAAAATAACAAAATAAATTGTTAAACAAATGTTTTAATTTGAAGAAAAACAAACATAAATTATAATATAGTCTATAATTGTTTGTATAGGATGTCTATGATATTGTTTTTTTTTTGAAATATCATTTAATACAATGTAATATATTATATATATATATATATATAGTATACTAATAATACAAATGAAATAGTATTTATCAAAAACCTGTAGTTTATTTCATTTTCAATGTCAACGAAAGTAAATTGTTTTCTCTATATTTGTTTGTTTGTTTGTAAATGAATTTTATTAATGTGTCGAAAATAAAGAGAGAGAGAGAGAGAGAGAGAGAGAGAGAGAGAGAGAGAGAGTAAAAAATACTCTAATATATTGTAGTTTTAATCTTATGTAGAAAGATATATATATATATATATATATATATATATACTGTATATATAGTCTAAATAAATTGATAGACAGCTTAAAAAACAAGTTTACAATAAGCCTTTCAAAATTAGTTATACAAATAAAATTAATAGATATATATATATATATTGTTTATTTTATTATATCATCTCTTAAATGGACATTAATTTTAATGAAATACATAAAAAAATATATATTTGTTGTTATACTAAAAGAAATATTTTTATTCATATTATTTTATAGTGATTTTTAAAAAACAAAAATATTTAATATATTTAATAAATGTTATAATAAAATAAAATTAATTCAGTAGCAAATATTTTATTATTGTTTTTTTTTTTAAAAATTTCCTAACAATTGTTTTACACGATTTTGTTGACATAAAACTATAAATAATAAAACTAAATAATAAAATAAATAAATAATATGACAAACCGTATCGCAATTCATAAATTTAAATTAAAAAAAATAATAATAAATAAATTATATATACTTTTATTTTGTATTAAATTCCATATTTGGTAATCAATATATATATATATATATATATATATATATATATATATATAATACAATACTTAGTAAAACAATAGCAAAAAAATATAAAATATCTAATAATCAGCAAAAAAAATCATATATTTTTTTGTGATGACTAACAATATAAAAATGTGTGTTTATGTGTAAATTATAGATATATATATATTGTTGTAGATTTAATTAAATATATAAAATAAAACAATAGATGAGAAATTTTTTCTGCTTATTATAGTATTAAATATTTTTTTTTTGCTTTTGATTTATAACATATTTTTTTAACATTTATATTGAATTATTATTATTATTATTATTAGTTTCCAACATAATAGTGTCGATTTAATTAAATTCAATAAAAAAAACTAAAATAAATTATTTAATTAATTGAATTATTTAATGTCAGTGTTTAAAAAATTAATTGTTTGTGACTATCATATGATATATGTATTAAAATAATAATAATAATAATAAAATTTTTTAGACAAAAAGTATTTCAAATTGACATTAAAATATATTACTCTCTCAATGACATCATTATATTTAATTTAATTTATTAGAAATTTGAGTTATTTTTATACACAAATAGTAGTGTCTCTACTAAAAAACCAATTATTCAATAAAAAATAATAAAAATATATTTTTCTTTATATATATATATATATATATATATATATATATATATATATATATATATATATATATATATATATCTATTATATTAGATTAGATTTTAAGACATATTGCTTTAGGATATATATAATATTGAATTTAATACCCATTGACACAATGATCTGTATTGTATAATATATATATATATTTATTCAATATATATATTAACTGTATATTATATATATAAATTTTTTGGTAAAATTCACAAAAATATTGTTAAAATGATTTATTATTTTATGCTTAAAGTAAAAATAAAAATGAAAGTTGTTTTTCAACTTTTTATTTTAAATTATTATTATTATTATCGTTTGAATGTATATATATATTGTAGTTTAAAAGTTTATATAATAATTTTTTTAAAGTTTTAAATGTAATAATTATATTCAAAAAAAAAATTTAAGATAATAATTACTATATTATATGCGTTAAAAAATTACATTAAATTTTTGTTGTTAACATAAAACTATAAATTATTATACAAAATGCTTAAATAAGTTAAATAAATTTTTCAAAAAAAAATTCAATTATTTTAGTAATCAATTGACTAATAATCACTAAACTATACATTTAATTAAAAAATTTATTGGTTTATTTCATTTTTGTTTGTTTGTTGTATTACTTATTTTAAATTATAATTTATATTATTATTATTATTATTATTATTACACTATTAGAAAAAACATATTTAAAAATATAGAAAAATGTTGTAAATATAATTTCAATATATATATATAATATATTATATTATCAATAATATAAATGTTTATGTAATATAAATAATTGATAATATATACTACATATGTATTTTCTGGGCTCAAAAAAATATTTGCAATATTTGTTTTTTTTTAAAAGTAAATAATTTTATTTAATAAAGTTAAAAGCATTTTAAATTATTTTTTTTATTATTATACCTAGTATGTTATTTTTAAAAAAAATATATATATAAATTAATATTTATTTTTGATATAATGTTAACAAATACAGTCAAACACAGTATTAGTTGAACCAAAAAAATAGTGTTTAAACAGTAAAAACAATTTTTTGTTTAAAAATATACTTTTTCAACAAATATATATTATAAATATATTATATTTTTTGTGTTATCAAATATCGACAAAACAATATTAATAACTTATTTAATAAGTAAATAAAAAAAATAAATAAAAATCACACATATTTTATTCAATATACTGTAAATACAGTATTATTATTATTATTATTAATAAAAATAATTAATAGAAAAAATTATTATTTATTTATCTAAACTCATCATAAAAGTTATCATTGAATATGTGTGTAAACAACTTATAAAACTTTTTTTATTAGTTAATTACATTTTTTGTTGAAATTTCAAAATAGTTTTTTTTAAATATATATATATAATATATATATTATACAATGTTAGGCACTCTTAGGCATTCAAAAAGGGTTGCCCTCAAAAAACAAAACTAACTGTCCCAAATTAAATATATATATATATAATTAAAAATATTATATATATATATACTGTATATATATATGGGAGTATAATTATATACATTGTATATTATTTAACTACTTATATATATATATATATATATATTTCAAGGCAATTGTCTCAAACTACTAACTGATGAAAATGTTTTATTATATATATATATATATATATATTAAATACAGGTTTTTTTGTTTTGTTAATAATAAGATAAAAACATAGAAACAAATAATAATATTTAAAAAAATCTCAAATCTGATGTTTCTTATGATAGCTTAAAAAAATAATTTAAAAGACACTAATACTGTATATAAAAATTTTTAATTTATTATTATTTTTTTTTTTTGGGTACAAAAACCTTGTATTTTTTGAAACAATGTTTTATGTAAAACGTTTTTACAACTAATACTGTATATTATATTTGAAAATTAAAAAATAAAAACTCAAATAAAACGAGTATTGGTTTTCATAAATAATAATAATAATAATAATTTGAAAAAACACTTGAAATGATATAAAATAAATATAAGATATAATAATAATAAAAAAGTACAGAAAAAGTTGAATATCTTGAACTTATTTTTTTTATTATAAAGTTTTTAATTATAATAAAAAAAAGTTTTTGAGACCTTATTTTTTAAATTACAAAAATATTTTTCGAAAAATTAAAAATTAAATGTTTTTGTTAATGAGATTTTCTAAATATGATATTAATATTAATATTAGTATTATTATTATTACTGTTAATAATGTAAATAAATTTTTAGTATAACTAAATTATTTATTTTTTTGTGTGGATTTAATTAGCTTTCAATTTTGTTTATACATATTTTTGTTGATTTTGTTGGTATAATGAAACACATATTGTATTTATAATAAACATATATTTTACGTATACATATATATATATGATAATATTATACACTGTATAATAATAAACCTATTTATTTGCAATTTTGTGATAATATTGATAATATAATAAATCTAATAACTTATGTAATTAAGAGTATATACTGTAAGTATACAGTTAGTTAAATTATAATTTAATATATATATACAGTATATTTAGCATATAATTTGTTTAAATCAAAAATATAAAAATTGTTTAATTTGATATCATTTTTATTAAACAGTTATATAATATTATTATTATTAACCATATGTAACAAAATTTCATAATGTAAATAACAAAATTTATATATTGCATAAACATTAAAGTATATATATATATATATTTAATCACAAAACTGATTTATTTATTTATTATTATTATTATTATTATTAGGAGATAGATAACAAATTTACTGGGAAACAAAATAAAACAAAACAAAACAAAAATTTTATCCATAAATAAACATTAAATTTTTATAAACTAGCTATAAATTATTTAAAGAAAAAATAAATAAACATAAGTAGAGAGAGTGAGAGAGAGAGTGTGTGTGAGAGAGAGAGAGAGAGAGAGAGAGAGAGAGAGAGAGAGAGAGAGAGAGAGAGAGAGAGACTACAGTTGTATGTGTCATACAAGTGTCTGTCTCCCCTCCTATATAACAGGGACACCCTATCTCTCTCTCTCTCTCTCTCTCTCTCTCTCTCTCTCTCTCTCTCTGTCTCTCTCTGTCTCACTCTGTCTCTCTGTCTCTCTCTCTCTCTGTCTCTCTCTCTCTCTCTCTAATCATATGATTTGAAAAATTTCTGGATATCTCATAATGTTTTATTTTTTTCAAGCATTTCTCAATTATACAGATAACTGTAGTAAATATATATATATATACTGTGTATATATATTTATATACAATTTTTATTAGTGATAATTTACAACAGAGTTCATTGATGTCAATATTCTAAAGTTCACTTACTTTCAATAAAAATTATCTAGATTCAATTTTAATAATAACAAAATTAAATTACCTTGGCACTCTAGCCAATTAAATCAAATATAATATATAATATACAAGTATATATATGCACTATGTTTGTTACTAAGATGATATAATTAATAATAATAAAAATGAAAAATAAAATAATTATATTATTATTATTGTTATATTCTTTTAAATAATTTTATTTAAATAAAAACAATTAAATTATTTAATTTTCTAACTAATTAATTCAATAGCATTTTAATTAGCGGGTAATATATATATATATATATATATATATATATAGATTTAAAAATAGTGAAATACATGTATACTTTATTTTTTTAAGATACATGTATTGCATTATATATATATATATATATATATATATATATATATATATATATATATATATATATATATATATATATATATATATATATATATTTAGTATCAAGGTATGTTTTTGTTGAATAATATATTAAATAATTAATAATAATAAATTTTTATATATATCAACAACAACAAAAAACGATTAATTTTTATAATAAATCATTATTTTTTTTATTATTATTATACTATCGTATATACAGTATATAAATACAACTTATAAGTCTATTAATAATATTATAGTAAATAAATATATATATAAAAAATAAAATAAAAATCATTGAATATTACTTACTAGTAATAAATGAGTCCAATAAATGGCATTAACGGATCAAAATTCATTCAATATATGGCACATTAGGTCTTAATAATGATATTATTTTGTTGTTGTTGTTGTTGTTGTTATAATAGTGGAAACATTAGATAATTTATAAAATAAAAATATAATATATATATAATATATTAATAATAATAATACTAACAAACATACACTAAATAAATATCATTTATTATATTATTATTATTATTATTTACATTTTTTTTATTATTAAATAAACTAATTATTATTTGATTATAATTATTAAAATTTAATTAATTATAATAAAATAAACACAAAATCATATATATATATATATATATATATAAATAATTGATTAAGAATTTATGCGATTATTATTATTATTTGAAAATAAAATAAATGTGCAGAAAATAAATATATAAAAAAATATATTTAAATTTAATATTAATATTATATGTCTCTGATTATCATATTGTCGATCAAATCAAAATAAAATAAAATAAAAAATTATATCAACAAAAATAATAATAATAAAATTATTATATTAATTATATTTTTCTTTTAACAAAAAATTATTTATATATATATTTAATATCATATAATAATAATAATGTCTTTCATTGAATATGAAGTGTGATGTTATGTGTGTTTCATATGTTGTGTTCAAACATATACTCACTGTAATAGTAATGATAGTATAGACTTGTATAGTGAGAGTGTGTGTGAGTTTGTATGTATGTATGTGTGTGTGTGTGTGTGTGTGTGTGTGTGTGTGTGTGTGTGTGTGTGTGTGTGTGTGTGTGTGTGTGTGTGTGTGTGTATACTGTATAGACATTCATAGAAAAAGGCATTCCATGCCTTACCCAAGGCTTACATAACACACACACATATACAGTATATACACTATACTAATGTATATGTATATGGAATGGTAGGTATATATACTGTACAATAACATACAGTATATATATACTGGTTTTTACTATATGTTTAGTATCAGGGTTAAGCAAGGTTTTGGATTTTAGGGGGGTAGACCGGGGTAAAATTTACAAAATTCTCAAAAAATCTTGGGGGGGGGTATTGGGTGGGGTAAGATTTTTATTGCATTTTTAAACGGCAATTTTTTCAAAAATCCAAAATCAAGGGGGGGGGGGGTCTAGAGAAAATTCCCTAAAAATTCCTTAAGTTCCCGAATATTCCCATGTAAATTCAATAAAATTCCCACAAGTTCCCGTATAAATTCCCGGGAAAATAGGTAAAATTTCCAAAAATATAAAAAAAAACTAAAAAAACTTAAAAATTAACAAAAATTTAAATTTTAACAAAAAATAAATATTTTTTAAAAAATTTTTTTAAAATTAATAAAAACTTAAATTTTAACAAAAAAAATAAAATAATGTATTTAAGATTTAAAAATAGTTGATAAAAGCATTAATGATACACTATGAGTTATTTTTAGTATTTTAATAATTTTTAACTTTTAACATAATTAATTTTTTAAACAATACTTAATGTTTATAGTTTGTTATATATTTTTATTTTTATACAAATACTGACTGAATACTACTTATTTAACTCAAATTTCGTTAAAGTTTAATTATATTAAGTACAAAATTGAAAATATTTTTAAATTTTTTATTTAAAATTTAAAAATTATTAATAAAAACATAAGTATTTATTGTTTTATTAACTTCTTAAACTTATATTTAAATTGTAATATGATTACTCTTTTCAACAAATAGGTAATTTTTAATTTTTTAGTTTATTTTAATTAAAATAATGTTATTTTTTGATGACTTTTAACGTTATTTTAACTATTTTTAATCAATAATTAGATTTTTATAAATATTAAAAACATAAAAACACTTACTAAAATAGTATCAACTAAAATTAAAATTTTTATAAATTTCAAAAAAATTTTCGGCGCCTTCGGCGCCGAAATTTTAGGGGGGGGGTCATTTCTCCTCGTTTTTAAGCGACAATTTTTTCAATTTGGTCAAAAAGTCTGGGGGGTAAAATCCCAATTTCTCGATCTTAGGGGGGGGGGGTATTTTGGCCTTACCCCCCCCTACCCCCCCCTTACTTAACCCTGGTTTAGTATATATTTTTTTATAGCTATACTACAGTACTTTTTATTTATATCTATATTTATATATATATATATATAATTACAAACATATCTATATATATTGTGTGTGTGTATATGAGAGAGAGAGAGAGAGAGAGAGAGAGAGAGAGAGAGAGAGAGAGAGAGAGAGAGAGAGGATTTTGTAGTTATGTTATCACTATATATATATAATTATATATATATATAAAGTATATATCACTCTAAGAGCACGTGAAAACAATATGAATCACCCATTTATAGGTAACAGTGCTCTCATACTGGTATTGTTGGTGAAGGACGCCATGAATTTAGACTTTTCCTCAATTTTTTWTTATTATTATTATTATTATTGTTTAGCGCCAATTAACTAAAACAATTAGTAATCAGAAAATATTAATTATTATTTATTAAATATTTTTTTTTCGTTTTTATATGGGTTGAGGAAGTTTTTATGGTTTTTATTGTATATATTTATTTTTTATAAAAAAATAAATTGTTGGTGATAGGTATAATTTTGGGCACATAACAAAAATGTGACCTGCGTAATTTTATATGTTTTTGTTGGTTGTCTAGTGACGCAACACACACACATACACACACACACACTCACACAACACATACATATACATACATACACACACATACATACACACACATACATACATACACATACACATACACATACACATACACATACACATACACATACACATACACATACACATACACATACACATACACATACACATACACATACACATACACATACACATACACATACACATACACATACACATACACATACACACACACACACACACACACACACACACACACACACACACACACACACACACACACACACACTTACATACACACACACATACATATATATCTATATATATACTATTAATACTCTCTCTCCCTCTCTCTCTCTCTCTCTCTCTCTCTCTCTCTCTCTCTCTCCATCCCTACCCCCTCTCCCCCTATGTCTATGTATAGAAGGAGTGGCCAATTCTGTATATATTTTTATAATGTCTCCAATAATTCTCTATTTGAATACAGTGTGTCTCTCAATAATAATATTATAATGATTTATACATATCTATGTTTTATTTATATGCCATTAAACACAATCAATATTAATATACATGTATATACAGTATTGATAGTATTCATACATTTTATATCATATATATATATAATAATTGACATTATAATTATTATTCTATAAAAATTTATATATTGGTAATTATTGAATTGAATATAAAAATTATTATTATTTGGATGTTATTAATAATTATTAAAAACTTATTATTATTATTATTATTACCACATAATGTTACTATTAAATAGTAACATTATTTATCCAGGTTTTTTTTATTAGCCATCACAAATTATTGCTTATAAAAGTCATATAAAACACACAAAATAACACAAACAACTTATAAGTTTTTATTGTCATATAATTTATATTTTTATATTAGTATAATAATAATAATATCAATAATATATTGTTTGCTTATGTCAACATATGTTAGTATAGATTTTTTTGTGTATATAATAATTTTTTATAACTTATAAAAAAAAATTGTTAATAGTTTTTTTGGGATGTTATTAAATATATTTTATGTATAGTATATAATACAGTATATACTATATATCAATATATATATATAATAAGTTTTATTATTTATTTAATAATCAACAAGTTAATTATTTAGACAATAATAAGTATACTAACAAAACAATTATATACTACTACTACTACTACTACTACTACTACTACTACTACTACTACTACTAATAATAATAATAATAATAATAATAATAATAATAATAATAATAATAATAATAATAATAATAATAATAATAATAATAATTCAATAACATTCATGTTATTAACATTGAAAAACATAATATCATATAAATTGTTTATTATCTATGAACAAAAATAATTATATATATATATATATATATAAATATCTATATACAGTATAATAAAATACTTTATATATATATATAYAYACATAAAAAWTTTATGTATAATTTTTTATATATTWATATYYKGTTATAAAAATTATAGTTTATGTAATATTTTAAAAAAAAATTTATTACCCGTAAATAATTTATAGCAATATGAATATATTATAATACTATACAGTAATTATTATACAAATTATGGTTAATTTATAATTTTAATTTAAGTAAAATTTAAAAAAAATTACCTAGTTTGTTATCATTATTTATTAACAACAACAAATTTATCAGGGTGTATTTTTGAATCAAGTAATTTACTRRTATTTAAAACATTATATTATCATATTTACATAAAAATAATAATCTGATAGTATAATTRAAAAWTTTGTTTTTCCCTAATATTATTACTTTTTAAATTTTATTTTTAGATGATTTAGCATATTATTTGTTTATAAAAACCATAATTAGGTAATCAATAGATATATTTAYACATATTTGATAACAATTTTTTKTTGGTTAGACTTTAGTCGTAAACAAATCAAACAGTATATAACATACAGTTTAATAACGTGTTTATTAGAAAATATTAATATAATATTTTTAATAATAAGTAATAAATTTATCCCTAAGTTTGCCAAATAAACAAATAAATGTTTTTTAAAAATCAATTAAACAAATATAATTTTTAGTAATAATATTTTTATTTAGTTATTATTTTATGTATTAAAAATAATTTATATAAAAAACTTTTTTGTTTTTTGATATATCTATTAAATTATAATGAATAGATTTCGCTATTATAATAATTAATTGTATTTTTTTTGTTTATCATTTAATAGAATATAATTTAAAATAATTATAAATCAAATTTTAAAAAAATTACTTTAAATTTAGTTTTATAAACAATAAATATATAAAATAATAGTTAAGTTATATATATATATATAGTATATTTGTCTTCAAATTTTATAAACATATGAAATCATTGTTTTTAAAAAACATTACTTTAAAGTATATRAATAACAAAAAGATTCCGTAAATTTKCATAAATTTAAAAATTACATAAAAATTATAACAGTTTTGATCAAATCATAACAAATATTATAAAACTAATTAAAATATTTATATATAATAATTACAATTAARATTGACAAACAAATTAAAAAAAACGCACAATTTTTTGTTAGTGAATTGAAAATCACATAAAAATCAATTCAAGCAACAAAACTGTTGATTGAATTTGATTTTTTTGAAGACAAATAWATACTATTAACTACATTACGGTAATATTCAATTGAAATTGTCGGACAAATTATATGAATAACACAACACAACAAAAATGATAATAAATTGTAATTCAATTAATTAGATAAAAGATTATCATTTGGATGCAAAAAAATGAGGAGTTTTTTTATGATAAAAAAAATACTAATTAATGAAAACATTTCAATAGGTWTTATGTAATGAAATGGATATATAATATTGTGATATATTGATCGATAAAAATGATGGCACCAGTAGATGATTATCAATTGTCATCGATGGTWTAGACACCATCAACAACAACAACAACGTTTTTTTTATCTTAAAAGTCGGCGTCGAGAACAAACTTGTGATCCTCTTTGTTRGACATAACACCGCTCTTCTGATATTCGCCGACACGCTTCTCGAAGAAGTTGGTCTTTCCTTCCAGCGATATCTGTTCCATGAAATCAAACGGATTGGTACTGTTGTAGTACTGTATATATAAAAAAAACAATCAAAAAAWAATWAATTAAAAACCAATTATTAGTATTTTTAAAAACTCATTGTTCAATAGCTRATCCCTTTCTCTCTCTCTCTCTCTCTYTGTTTCTCTCTCTCTCTCTTTGTTTCTCTTTTTTTCTCTCTCTCTCTTTGTTTCTCTTTTTCTCTCTCTCTTTGTTTGTCTCTCTCTCATTCTCTCTCTCTCTATCTATCTTTATCTCTCTCTCTCTTACTTTTTTTCTCTCTCTCTTTGTTTCTCTCTCTCTCTTTGTTTGTCTCTCTCTCATTCTCTCTCTCTCTCTATCTATCTTTTTTTCTCTCTCTCTCTTTGTYTCTCTYTCTCTCTCTCTCTGGAGGAACTCATACCTTGGGAACACCCAATTCGCTTAGTAGACGGTCGGCAACGTATTCAATATACTGTTTCATTAGATCACAATTCATGCCAATCAAGTTGACGGGCAGGGCATCGGTYAGGAAYTCCTGTTCAATACTAACGGCCTCTTTGACTATCTGCAGGACACGATCGTTCGGGGGCTTATCGACAATATGGCGGAACAGTAGACAAGCAAAGTCACAGTGAAGACCTTCGTCACGGCTGATCAGTTCATTGCTGAACGTCAGGCCAGGCATTAGTCCGCGTTTTTTCAGCCAGAATATCGATGCAAACGAACCGCTAAAGAATATGCCTTCGACTGATGCGAACGCAACCAATCGTTCGGGGAAAGTGGCCGTCGCTGACGATGTCCAGGCCATAGCCCAGTTGGCCTTTTTCTTGACGCACGGCAACGTCTCGATGGCATTGAATAGAAAATTACTATGAAATTGAATAACAAATTAGACGACGATTAGATCCCTATATTTTAAGACTATAATAATACTAATTGGTATAATTGACATACCGTTCCTCGGGTTCAGTAATATAAGTATTGATTAGCAGTGAATACATTTCCGAATGAATGTTTTCGATGGCTATCTGAAAGCCATAGAAACAACGGGCTTCGGTAACCTGTATTTCCCGAATAAATCGTTCGGCCTATGAATTATCATGAGGACAGTTATCAAAACTATAGTTATTAAACAATTGCCGTAAACATCAATGTCTTTTAAAATACCAGATTTTCGTTGACAATACCATCAGAGGCGGCAAAAAAGGCCAACACATGCGATATAAAGTGTTTTTCTTTTGAATTCAATTTTTTCCAGTCCTTCAGATCGCGGGACAGATCCACTTCTTCGACCGTCCAGAACGAMGCTTCTGCCTGTTTGTACATCTGCCAGATGTCTGGGTATTCAATGGGAAATATCACAAATCGGGATCCGTTTTCCCGAAGTAACGGTTCGGTAGCGGCGGCGGTCAATCGGATATCTTCGAAACCTTTGATCGGCGGCTAAATTTTGGTGACAAAATCATCAATAAACTAATGATGCAATCGATGGCCAAATATCTCTTACCATTTCATCCGAGTCCACCGCAACAATCTTCTTGCCGTTTGTGGTGGTGGTCTTGAGATCTCCGCCGCCGGCAATGCTCTCGGCTGTGACAACTGCATCGGTGGCCACAATCTTGCCGTTTGTGGTGGTGGTCTTGAGATCTCCGCCGCCGGCAATGCTCTCGGCTGTGACAACTGCATCGGTGGCCACAATCTTGCCGTTTGTGGTGGTGGTCTTGAGATCTCCTCCGCCACCGGCGGCTATACCATCGGCTGTGACAACTGCATTGGTGGTCACAATCTTGCCGTTTGTGGTCTTGAGATCTCCGCCGCCACCGCCACTGGCGGCTATACCATCGGCTGTGTTGGCCACAGTTTTTACCGATAATTTCATCGCATCGGCGGCCGTTGTATTGTTATGACTACTGACTGGCGTCGGACTCATTGTCTTATTATTATTATTATTATAATTATCGGTAAAACAATTGATGAGATTTTTTAAATTTTAAAACAACAAAAAATAAATTAAATAATGAAATGATTTAATGATTAATTAGTTTTAATAAAAACTTTAGATTTTTTTTTTAAAAACAAATCAATGAATTGAATGAATGAATGATTTGTAATGAAATGTAATGAAAGTGTAAGTCATAGACAATAACACACAATGTTTTTGGTTATGATTTGCGCCAAAAAAATTTCTCAACACTTTATATACACTGCAATGCATTGAAAACAAATAGCAGTCAAAWCAGTAATACAGTAAACACCATTGTATGGGAAACATAATGCAATAATTATACCATTGATTTTTGTTTAAATAAAAAATTATTTAATTAATAAATCAAAAAAATCAAGAAATGTTTTTTAATTAATTAATTTTTCATATATTTTATTACACAAATAATAATAATAATAATAAATTATATTTATGTATAATATGTTATATATATATAACTAGTTTTGTGTGTATATGTATACTGATTTCACCCCAGTTTTATCAGTTAAACTGATTATTATTATTATTATTATTATTATTATTATTATTATTAATACCACTATATTTTGCCGCTATTTTTAGTTTACACTATTAATACTACASTAATATTAAACAYACGTAATGTTTGTATAGATATATTAATATTATTAATACAGTATATACTGTAGTATATATTATACAGTTTACTATAGCATTGCGTTTATCAAATTTAGYAATTGGTAATTTTCAAAAATAATTTTTTTTTTTAAACAGTTTATGTTAAAACTGGTAATAAATAGCATTGCATCAAAATAAAATTTTGTATTGGTTAATTTTCAAAAAAAAAAACAATTTTTTTGAACTACCCTATTATTAGTATTATTATTATTATTATTGCTARTTTGTTATTGTAGTTATATTTGATTATATTTTAATAATGCCAATTCTAATGAAATAGGTTTATTGCATTACCTAGATGAATTATTTATTTTTTTTGGTGATTAATTATCTTGAATTAAATACTATGTAATATTTATTGGGGGGGGGGTTAAAAATTTTGTACTAGTAATTAATTAATAATTTTAATAATTAAACTGTATTTCATTAAAATAATTAATACAAAAATTTTCGTAAATTATTTATAACTATAGCGTAAATAATTTGGCTAATAATTTATAATTAAAAAAATATAATACAAATTATTTTACTAATATTATAACCTATTAACTGCTAACTAAATTTAATTGCTGTTTGTAATTGTAATTGTAATTTAAGCTGCTAAATTTATTTATTTTAATTAAATTATTAGTAAAAAATATAGAATTAGAAATAATAATTAAAATTTACTATTTAATAATTTTTTAAAAAATATTAATTACTATTTATTTAATTATTAATAAATATTTAAACAAAATTTAACAGTTTGTTAAAACTGGTAATATTGCCATTGCATTGCATCAAAATCAAATTTTCTATTGGTTAATTTTCAAAAAACAATTTTTTTTGAACTACCCTATTATTATTATTATTTAGTTGTTATTATTGCTAGTTTATTATTGTAGTTATATTTTAATTGCCAATTCTAATGAAAATCTATTGCATTAGGCGTTGTACACATATTACGTTCGCACTTGAGGGGAGGGGGGGTTAGCCAAAGCGAACTTTTGCGAACGAGGGGGAGGGGAGGGGTATAGTCTTTAAGAACGTTCGCATTTAGATAATATTTTATTTCTTGTGGTGGGGGGGGGGTAGCGGTTAGGGACATGCGAACGTAATTTTTTTAGATAACTACATGCGAACAATTGCGAACATAGGGGAGGGAGGGGGTCTAAATTTCTTAAAAAATGCGAACGTAATATGTGAACAACGCCTTATCTAGATGAATTATTTATTTATTTTATTATTTATTTTATTTATTAATGAGAAATGTAATTAACTTGAATTAAATACTGTGTATTAGGGGTTAAAAATTTTGTACTAATGATTAATAATTTTATTAATTAAATTATACTTAATAATAATTTTAATTATTATAATTATTATAATTTAATAATTTAATAAATTAAACTGTATTATTGTTTACTGTACTTTATAGTTGTATTTTATTTGTTTAAATTTTTTGATTTTTTTAAAATTTAAAATAATACAAAATTTTCGTAAATTATATATAACTATAGCATAAATAATTATTTAGTAATTTATAAAATACACAAATTATTTTACTAAATATACTGTAATATTATAAAATAGATTTTTTTTTATAAATTTATTATTATTTTAATTAAATTATTAGTAAAAAATATAGCATTAGAGAAAATAATTACAAAATAATTATAATTTTTTAAAAAAATTAGTTACTTGTAGAATTTATTATTTATAAAAATTATTATTATTTAACAAAATAATATTGTTTACTTTTAGGTTAGTGCCATGGTCAAATTTGTAAAAATTTTTAGTATTTAAAAATTTATACTTTTTTTTAATTATAAATAAATATATATATAGTACAGGTAGTATAATATTTTGTTTATCAAACTTTTAATTATCTATTTAATCAATATTTTTAAATGTAAACTTGAATTGTAAACATAAACTRATTGATTGATTGWAATATTTACTGTAAATCTATGTTTAATCAATAATAGTCGATTACCCATCCCCGTCTACACCACCCCCACCCCCCAAAAAAATAAATATWTAATTTTTSAATCTAGCTAATCAAATTTAATGGACCATGGTAATCACATAAGTACCTGTGGTGTAGTGGTTATCACATCTGTCTAACACACAGAAGGTCCCAGGTTCGAAACCTGGCAGGTACAGTGGTTTATTTTTTTTAAATTATTTTTTATTGTTAACACTAGTGCTAGCCTATTGATTAAAAACATTTTTTAATTTATGGATAATTTTATTTATTTTTTTTATAAAAAAAATAGTTAACATATTAAAAAAAATAAATATTTGTTACTTACTGTATATCGATTTGTATTGAAAATAATTTTATTTTATTTTTTAAATAAATATTTATTACTATTGTGATTATTATTATTTTAAAAATAAATTTAACCAGTTTTAACATTTWAAAATMAATATTAACGTGTATTAATTAATTAATTAATTAMTTAAAAATAATATACTACTGTCTATAATAATTTTAGCCATAAATGTTATAATTATTTAATAAATTTATTTATTTATGACCTTGACTAAAAAAATATTGTATTTAAATTTGTTTTTTTTAAAAAAATCTAAATTTATTTGATTTTTAAATTTAACTAAAAACTCAATTTTCATATTAATTTTTCAGCACATATTTACAGTTAAATATATTAATGTACAGGTATTTCAATAATAGTCAGTCAATAGCATACATACAGTACAACACGTTTTTGATTGTCAGTCAAATACAAACCCAATATTAATAGTATAGTCAGTCATATCCAGGGTTTTTAAGCGGTAAATAAATGCCCTGCCTCTGGCAATGGCCCAAAATAGATATGCAATAAATGCATGACATTTTTGGGCATTTATTTTATTTGTTTGCCATTTGAAACATTATTAAAAAAGCACAACTGTATTTATAAAATAATAATAATAATATAATTTAGTATTTTTAGCATGCTAATTATATATATATATATATATATATATATTTAATTAATAATAATAAATAATATATACTTTAAATAATAATATATGATTAATATACTAATTTTCAATGATATTGCCTATTAATTAAAGGTATACAAAACAAAAAATACAAACAAATATATACATATATATYGATAAAACAAAATGTTTTATAAATAAAATTGTTGTAAATATAATTTTAATTTTATAATTTTATTAATATAAAATTATCAAAATAATAATAATAACAGGTGTCACCATTTGTTTAAAAAAATAGATGCCCATGGCATTGAATTTRGTTGAAAAAAAATCCATGGCATCTATTGTTTATGGCTGCCTTTTTTAAATACCCTAATAGTTAGTCTAATATATCTAATCAGCTGTTTATATGAACCCAAAAAAAAAATCAAATCAAACATCAAATTGCAAACACATTGTTATTATTGAAACTAAAAACTTCGGGTAATATATAAAAMCGAACCGAARCGGACATCACATCCCAAACAGACAGACAAACACATCAACTAACCGCTGGTCAGAGTTATTATCGCCGCCGCCGCCGATCATCAGAGTTATTATCGCCGCCGCCGCCGATCACCGCCGATCACCGATGCCAAACGTATTGCTTACCGAATCGATTGCCGTCGAGTTGGGCGGCGCCGAACCGTGGCCAGAGGACGTCCGACTGTTTCAGCCGTTTGACGCCGAACAAATCCTGTTGCCCGAAGTGGCCACCGTACGGGCGTGTCAGGCATTTTTGCGTATGTGTGGATTGCCGTTTACGATCGACCAGCGGGCAAATGCCGAACAAATGTCACCGTCGGGCGGACTACCGTTTATCAAGTGTGGCCAGTTTGTCATCGCCGAACTCGATCCGATTGTGGCGTTTTGCAATACCAAAGGCCATACGTTGAGCAGTCATCTGGATATGTCGCAGAGGGCCGATATGCGGGCCTATATGTCGCTGGTCATGAACGTCCTGTATTCGGCCGAACTATACTTGATGTGGTCGCATGAGTGGACGTACGGTGCAGTGACTTATCCGCGCTATTCGTTTGCCACACCGTTTCCGTTAAACAAAATACTTTGTTGGAAAAAACGSCGGTCAGTGTTGACGGTAAGTCAGTCAGTCGTCTCTCTCTCTCTCTCTCTCTCTGTCTCTTACTGTCTCTCTTACTGTCTCTCTCTGTCTCTCTCTCTCTTACTGTCTCTGTGTCTCTCTTACTGTCTCTCTTACTGTCTCTCTCTCTCTCTCTCTGTCTCTCTCTCTCTCTCTCTCTGTCTCTCTCTCTCTCTCTCTCTCTCTCTCTCTCTCTCTCTCTGTCTCTCTTACTGTCTCTCTGTCTCTCTCTGTCTCTCTCATTGTCTCTCTCTGTCTCTCTCTCTCTCTCTCTCTCTCTCTCTCTCTCTCTCTCTCTCTCTCTCTCTCTCTCTCTCTCTCTCTCTCTCTCTCTCTCTSTCTCTGTCTSTCTCTGTCTCTCTCTTTCATCTCTCTCTCTCTCTCTCTCTCATCTCTTTCATCTCTCTCTCCCGATTCGGTTCATSTGATTTGTTGATGACTTTTTACATCTGATTTTATTGTTGTTGTTGTTGTTGTCGATTGAAATAATATATCTTTGAAATATCCAACAAAAAAAACAGAAACTCGAATCGATTAACTGGTCGGACAAGAAACTGGACGACGTCTACGACGAAGTGGACTCATGCTGTCAGGCATTAGCCGAACGTCTCGGCCATCAGCTATACTTTTTCGGCGACAAAAAGACCGAATTGGATGCCCTGGTTTACGGTCATATATCGGCAATAATGATTACCCCGCTGGCCGACTATCGGCTGCGGATATTATACAAGAATATCCGACACTTGTTGAACACTTTCGGCGCATAGATAGCGACTATTTTGTTAATTTATCGACAAATTAGACGATAATTAAGATTTTTTTTTTAATTACAKTYAATTAAAAATAAATAACTAGTCTATCGTTGAGACACTAAACTTAATTAATTAATTAAATTAAATTAATGGTTTGTTATCTAATTAGGTGATAGACAACTGGGTTTTTATTTTATTTTTTTTAAATATTTGTTTTAAAAATGAGTGTCCAATGGTTTTGGTAGCAGTTTTTCTGTGTGTGTGTGTGTGTGTGTGTGTGTGTGTATTGTATTGATTTGTTTACTGTAATGAGACAAACATTATTAAGAGACAATGTTTTTATTAAATTTAATAAAAAAATATATATAAATAATTATATACAGTATATATTTTTTGCTGATTAATTAAAGATTAATATTTCAATTATTATGATTTATTTTAATTATAAATAATACTGTAGTTATTATTATTATTATTATTATTACCCCCCAATACAATAGTTTTATGCAAATTCAAGTTTTCCTCTTATAATTTTGTTTTAAAGTATATTAATATATATATATATATATATTTTATAAACCATATATTTATTGAGTATCTAATATAAAATACTGAAATAGTTTTATGAGTTTTATTATCAATATTTATATAATCGTTATATTTATAGTTATTTTATTGTCGAAATTTATATATATATATATATATATATATATATATATATATATATATATATTTTTGTTTGACTTATCATTAAAATTTTTTTTGTTGGTATTTAAATACTTGATTTTTTTTATCACTTATTACATAAAACATAATTATATGGAAATTAATAATTAGTTGATTTAAAACACACACACACATACATACATACATACATACATACATACATACATACATACATACATACATACATACATACATACATACATACATACATACATACATACATACATACATACATACATACATACATACATACATACATACATACATACATACATACATACATACACACACACACATACATACATACATACATACATACATACATACATACATACATACATACATACATACATACAYACAYACACACACACACACATAAATTTATTGTCAATTAAAAAATTGAAATATTAATACAATACTGTAATACTGTATATTTTTTTTGGATAATTATGTTTTTGTGGGTTAGTCTACAAAATCGTTATTATTTTTTAATTAGAAAAATTAAATTTTATTGATTAAAAATTTTTGTTGTTTACAGTAACTATATAAACATATATTACATATACAATACAATATTGTTATTAATTAATTAAGTTACTATTAAGATTTAATAGATTTTATTTTTTAATTTATAAAAATAACAATTAATTAATTTAATTTAATTAATAAGTATTATAKAGACTGTCTCTCTGTGTGCGGCGCCGATAATATTTGACCGTAAAATAGATGATACAACCGATACCGATGGCCAGTAGGATACCGCCGAAAAACGAGGCCGCATCGAAATGCCGTTCATGTGGTGGCAGGGGTTCACAGGTCGGGGCCAATGTTGTCCCGTTAGTTGTTGTTATATCATCCGTTTGAATACATTGTAATAATAATGTAATAAACAATGAAATGAAAAGTTTGCAATTTTCAGACATAGTTTTTTTTCCACTGGGTTTTAAATATTATAAAATTAAAAAAAAATTTGTTTATTTCATCAATTGATATCAATTAATAAAAATCAATTTATTTAATAATAAAAATAATAATATTTAAAATTTATATACACTAATTATAATTTGATTAATAGCAATTGATTTTTTTGTTTGTTTGTTTGTTTGTTATTAATATTTTCAACAAAAAAATTAATATTAGTATTAATAGTAATTAAAATTATTATATATTAATATATAATAAAATGAATTTTAATTATTATTATTATTATGATATTATTATTATTATTCATAAAAAATAGTAGTCAATTAAAAACAATGGCAATTGCAATGATTCATATGATATGATATTATWTTATATATATTATATAAACGTAATATTCATTAAACACTAAACAGTATTATATATATAATGTTTAAATAATGTTTAATCACATTTTGTTTTTTTTGTTGATAACATTTATAATTTWTATATAYATATATATATATATATACTGTATATATATATATAATAAATATATTATTTAAAAAACATATATATAAATACCTGGTTACAGATGATTAGCAATCTTAGTGATGACAATAATTGTTTAGTTAGTTAGTGTTTAGGTTTTTTTTATTTTCAAATTTATAATTTTAAGTAAATTATATAAATTTTTTTAAAAAAATAAAATGAAACAGATATACTAATTAATTTATTAGATAATAAATAGTAAAWTTTTTWAAAAATCAAYTTTATATATTAATTAATATTCATTTTAATTATTATTATTATTTATAATACTAATATACAATTTAATATACAATACAATATTTTTTATGTTWAAAAAATCATAATATTTTTATGTTAAAACCTCTGCTATAGCGATACTATTGATTTGTTTATTATTATAATTATTATTATTGATTTWAATTTGTAARTATTATATATAGAGAGAGAGAGAGAATCTGTAAATATAATACATTAATATTTATAATAATAACATTATTAAAACTATCTAATATATTATATATATATTTAAAAATAGACACTAAAATTGCTAAACAATTTAATTAGGWTATATAAATATCAATATATTTTTAATCAATATATTTAATTAACTAATAATTAATAATTAATAATTTTTTGAAACTAAATTTTTGTTGTTTAAAAAATATTTAATTATTTTTAMWRAATTGTTTATTATATATATATAAATATAAGTAAAATGATAGTTAAAATAAAGTTAAATAAAAWATATTTTTATTTTGTGTATTACAGAGACTGTAAACTTTGGATGAAATTGAATGAAATATAATATCAATAGTTTAAGTATTTTATTGAATACTACACTTAAAAAAAATATTACATAATKTTATAAAAAWYAATTTAATTAATTAATTAATAATTACGTGCCTAATAATATATATATAMGGTACTGCACGTGCAAATTTTTTATTAATTTTTTTCAATTAGCAATTATTTAGCGCGTGTTTATCATTAGTAATATACAGAATAATTTGAAAAATACAGAATAATTTTTTTTTGAATAATTCATTAGTTTTTCAAATAATTAGAAAAATTTGTGGTATTTTTTGATTGATTTTGATTTTGATCTCAACTTTTTCACACTCTTTAAGTAATTCATTCATTCATTTTTGTGGTTAATATCCGACAAAAATACTAGCCGTCATCAGCAGTCAGACAGTGATATCGATATCGGATGGCGTCACACATGAAATTAATTGGTAGTCTATTGTCAAAGAAAAGGTATGTTTTTTTTAGATAACCTAAAGATTTCAATCAATCAAACAACGACTAACTGATCCTCTATTATATCATCAAGAGTTCCGCTAATTTTGTCGGCAATCGCTGGCCAACACTGGCTTCTTGACTATCGCCGCTCAACAACAACAACAACACCCGGCGGAGGACATTCATTGTTTCAACCAATGATCAGTCATTTCCGTCGATACTGTCCATTATCATCATCGCCGCCGCTATTACCGCTGCGATCGGCTTTCGCTGTCGAACCGTTCGACAAGGAATGGTTCGATTCGTTTGTAATTATCAGACCCGAGGCCTTTCTGGCGGCGGGAGCGGCGGCGGCCGCGGGCGCACCGCAAGGCCACGAATCGTACGACATCGGCATCGTATGGGATCCGCTCGGCTATATTATCACTTCGAACATGTGGTTTCATCGTGGAATGGACGTATGTGTCCAGTTTGCCGACGGTACCTGTCATCCGGGTCAAGTAGTCGACAGTAATTCCGATTGCAATATAGCGACAATCAAATTGAAATCAAATGTCCAAAACTTACGGATGGTCGTTAAAGATGTGGCTACCGATTCCTATTCAATTGGCGACCGATGTTTTACCGTACAGTCGGTCTGTCCGTCGTTGGCCAACAGCCTACACGAAGGTGTTATCATTAATAACGACTTGAAATCTACGGAAGTTCCACGAATGCCTACCCAACTGACCACAACGTTTCCCAATGTTATGCAACACACGGCACCCGTATTCAATATGTCACGTTTTTCGGCGGTCATCAACGGCGACGGCAAACTGATTGCCGTCAGTATATACAACAACTATATCAATGTTAACTTTGCTCTTCGGCTCTACGATCTCGAAGGTATAGTCAGATATCATCAAAGTGTTGGGTGCCGTACGTACCGGCATAAGTGGGAGGGGGGCGGGAGTTGGCATATATATATATATCACACAATACAATACTGTATATAACAACAAAACGGGAGGGATGCGGAAGGGGATCAGTTCAACACAAATAAAATTATGCCAAAACTCCCCCCCTTCCGGCACCTAATAATAATAATTTATTTAATTTTTTTAAAATTATAGTTTAACTAACATTTTTTTTAATTTTTATCAAACATACATACATACACACACACACACATAATACATACACACATACACACATACACACATACACACATACACACATACACACATACACACATACACACATACACACATACACACATACACACATACACACACATACACACACATACACACACATACACACACATACACACACATACACACACATACACACACATACACACACATACACACACATACACACACATACACACACATACACACACATACACACACATACACACACATACACACACATACACACACATACACACACATACACACACACATACACACACATACACACACACATACATACACACACATACACACACATACACACACACATACACACACACACACACATACACACATACACACACACACACACACATACACACACATACACACACACATACATACACATACACACAGTTAAGCTACCTTTGATGGATATTAACAATTTAAACGAAAACTTTGGCCTTTCCACCATTTTCTATGATCCAAATCCGGATTATCGTCAATACTATATTGATTTGGGTATTGCTGCCGACAAACTCCCACACTATCCCGGTGCTCTTGTATTGCACTCAACTCAAGAGTATGTATTTTATAAATATATATATATATATAATTATCTAATACTACTGTACTATATCTATAAGTAATTGTGTTTAATTTATTTTATCCCATCACTGGTTGCATAATAAACTAATACAACAACAACAACAACCATCACCACCGCTACCATCACTGCCGCCATCACTGACCCACCATCACTGACCCACCATCACTGACCCACCATCACTGCCCCACCATCATTGCCCCACCATTACTGCCCCACCATCACCGATACCATCATTGCCACCATCACTGTTCCACCATCACTGCCCCACCATCACCGCTACCATCACTGCCCCCACCATCACCGCTACCATCATTGCCACCATCACTGCCACCATCACTGCCCTACCATCCACTTGTTGTCCACCCTATATAATCAATTATCTGATGCCATGAATGAAAAAATAGTCCAAACACAGTGGACAAGGGTCTACTGATAACATTCATCGATGGCTTGCGTATCAATACAAAGGAAACGTATGTTAAGGCTTGCAAAACAATACTCGACGACACCGTACTTCTTGGTTTAGATCCGTACGAATATTTTGGCTCAAAAAATACCATTAATTTGAAACGATTGGAGGAAAAGGATAGCTTAATATGTCTTTAAAAACAAAATATTAATTTTAATATCATTTTATTATTAGTAGTTTTTTTTGTTTGTTTTATTATACGTTTAGTTATTTGTTTTAAATTATATCAAAAATTTTATTTATTTTTATTTTTTTGTTTGTTTGTTGTTGATTTGTACCGTAATATTAACTAAATTTTTTGTAATTTTTATTTTTTATATGGTATACCAATGTATACCAAAGTTTTATTTGCTGTTAGATTTATTAAACTTTTAAAGTATTATTATTTATATTTGAATTATTATTTTTTTTAAATATATATTATTATATATATATATATATATTTTGTATTTTAATAAATTATTGTTTTTTTATTTAGACAAAAAAATATATTTAGAAAATAAATATTATTAAATAATTTACCGATAATTGAAATATTTTCAATGTTTTTTTTGTTTGTTAACTGGTAATTAAAATATATATAGATATATATATTTTAAAAATATAATTAATTAGTTGATTAGTTAATTTTTTTTTGTATTAACAAAATAAATAATTAATTAATAAACTTTAAGAATATTATTACCAATATTATAATTTTTTTTAAAAATTTAATTTATAAATTTATTAACATTTTAGCATAAAATCTGAAATACTGTATTTCAAAAATTTCAAAAAATAATTAAAAACTATTTGAATAATAAAATAGATAAGAAAAATACTAATAATCTAATAAATAATAATAATTACAATAAAATGTTTTATAGAAATATTTGAATTAAATTTTTATATCGCAATTATTTCCATAGTATTAGTCATCATTATTATTATTAGTAAAAAATTTTTTTTATTAAATAATATTATCATTAATAAACTTAAATAAATTTTATAATTTTGTTTTAGATAGTATTGCAAATTAGTAAAAATTATAAATTTAGTTAAAAGTATAATTACCATAACTACTTATTATACTACATAATAATTAAAAAAAAAATATTAGTTTTTTGGTATAATAAATGTAATATAAAATGTAAAATTTTTTTTCAGCAAACAAGTAGTAGTAGTTATTTATAAACAAAAATTATCTAATAGTATAACAAATAGTATTTTTATATACAAAAAAAATATGTATTTAAAAAAAACAAACAATTTATTGAAATAATAATCATTTTTGTTGTGATATAATTAACATAAAAAATACACCAAATTTTATTTTCATTCAATATATATAATCATTTAATTACAATTTTTTTTAATATCACATCAAACTTATTATTATATTATACTAATATTTAATATTTAAAACTCATTGTAACGGTTCAGTCTGTTTTGTTTGGTCCGGTACCTGATAACAACCAGTCCCATAATAATTAGACCCAGGGTCAGTATGATACCGCCGAAAAACGATGCCGCATCAAAATGTCGGTCATGTGGTCGGGGATCGGCCGTTGGACAGCCAGTTGGCAACACTGTCGATACTATCGGTGGTGTTGGACTACTTGTTGGCTGATCTGTGGTGGTGGTGGTGGGGGTTGTTATTGTTGGTGATGGTGTAGTTGTAGTAGTAGTAGTAGTAGGCGTACTGATAGTAGCACTGGTAGTAGTATTGGTTTCCGGTGGTTCAATAGTTACAGGTTTGTCACTATTAGCTACCGGTTCGGGTGGTAGTACAGGTGGATTGTATACTTTTAGCATAGGATCAGTTACCTGTTCGATAAGTACCTGACCATTAGTGATGGCCATCAAAGATACTACTATTAGTATAACATTTAAATTTAAGGCAAACAAAATTTTTGGTAACATTTTTTTGTTGTTGTTGAACAAAATAATTGATTGAATTAATATTATTATTATTTAAAAAAATAAATTATTACTAAAATTATTGTAATTATTATTGTTATTTGAAATATTTAAATGAAAAAAAATCGTTGACTTAATAATAATATTAATAATAATTAAAATACGTTTTATTAATGTATTGTCTTTGTTTCATTAAAAATAGTTTTTATATTCAATAATAATAATATACTAAATAAAATAAAATTGTATTAAAACTTTCTAAAAAATAATGATAACAAAAATATATATATTCATATATATGATATATGATATATGATATGATATGATATTATTATTAAAGTATTTTGTTTGGTACTAAACTTTTGTTTGATGTTCAATAATATACAGTAATAAATATCATATAATGTGTATAAAACTAAAAATAAAAATTAATAATAAACGCTTAGTTACTAGAGATATGGCTTATAAATAAAATCAAACATTGATAATAATAATATTAGTAATAATAATAATGTACTGGATATCATAGTATTATTAATAATGTATAATAAAATAATGTTATTTTGACTTTATTTTTATAATTATTAATGGAAAATATATAGTATGCATATTTGTCAATGTTTTTAAAAAATATTAACTTTTAATTTATAAACTTAAAACAATAATTATAATAAAAAATTTGTTTTTATAATTTGCTTTAAAATAGTTAACGAATCAATTTTTTTTGTTTTTGTTAAATATACACAAATATGCAAATGAATAAAAATATTTTTTTTTCATAAAAAAAATTATTTAATTATATTATAATTATTCTATGAGTAAAAAAAAATATTGTTGATATATAATAGAAATATTTAAAATAAAAAAAATATTTATAATATCTATAATACTATAATAAATAATTAATACTAATTATTCCAAATTTAACTAAAAAAAATTTTAATTTTGCTAAATATAAAATTTAAAAAACTAAATAAATTGATATATTTATATTTGTAATTATTATAGGAAGTTAATCAAACTTTATATATATATATATACTATTTAAAAAAATATATTCAATATAATATAAAACTAGATCCGGGAAGTGATGGTATATTATATATAAATTTTTATATATAATAGTATTAATAATAATAATAATTATTATTAGTATACATAATATAAATCATAAATCATTGAAATTTTTAATAATTTAATATTATTTTTGATGCCTAATGTATTCACTAAACAATTATTTTTTTTAATAAATAATTTATTAGTAAATTATTGAATTACTTATATATATAAAAAAATGTTAAAATTAAAGCTAAAAATTATAATATTATTTTTGCTAACATATAGCCAGTCAAGTATTGGTGGTCATCCCGGACACCAACACCAACAACACCAACAACAACAAGTGGTTAATGAGATACACCTACAAGTGATTGATGGTAACAATTGCACCGATAGTCGTATACATCAGATTTTGATGAGACAACTCATGGATCTGTACGACTGCGGTACTGACCAGTGTTGTTGTCGATACGCCAACAATGAGCTAGCCATGAAATGGTTGGCCCATTTGATGGCCTACCAGTGCTATGTAGAGGTCAGCCAACTGATGGGACGGTTGACGGATAAATGTTTCAGACAATTGTCAGTAGATTTACGTCCGAAATGTCCTGAATTAGACAATCAGGTTATAGTCGGTTATATGAGACGTGTGTTTGTTACGCGAGTGGTGGCCAGTGATGACGATGATCAGTATCGGCGGGTGTCCAGTCACGGCAGTATTGGCCGTCATTTTCGGACAAAATCAATGGACAACACCAACAACACCGACAACAATAAGTGGGAACTGACTTCCCTATGGTATTGGGTTTACGTACTGTTTCTGATGACAATCGGCATAATATTGTTGACAATCATACATATGGTCTTCAAGAATACCATGAAATACGAGTCCAATCTTCAGAAAAGACAACAACAGTTACCATCGATTGATAACCAAAAGAGGAAATGTGTGCCAAATATTTATGCCAACATTTAATTGATTGATTTATTTATTTTTTTGTATAAATATTATTGATTTAAAAAAATTATTTATGTATTTATGTCTGGGTTTTCAAAAAAATAATTATCAATTTTAAAAAAAAAATAATTGAATTAATTCTTATTAATTATTTAATATAGTATTTAATTATATATTAATAGTAATTAATATTAAAACAAAAAAAAGTTTTCAAACAAAACAAATATTGCAATAATAATAATAATTTTTTTTAAAAATTATTTATACAATAAGTGTCTTAATAATAATAATAATGTAAATAAAAATTATAATCACATTATTTAATTAGATAATAGAAATTTAATTTTAAAAAACAAATAAATAAATTAATTAATTAATCAAAAAATTATTAACATTTCAGTTGATATTTATAATAAAGTTTAGTACCGTCTATGACATTGCTATCGATGAGACGGTCGGTTAGGTTAAGCCGGTTAGTGCCGCCGTCGACACCGCTGCCGCTACCGCTGCCGATGGCTATCCAATCGGTGGCCACTAGTGACCTGTCGATACCGATAAACTTGCGTATCATTGACAACAACTGTTCAACGGTCAGTGTCTGATGTATGGTCAGTGGTATACGTTGTTGTTGTTGTTGTAGATGACTGTCCTCCCGACTAATGATAACTATTATGTGTATCAATGAGACCTCATATTTGTAACGATGGGTCAGTACATCATTGAGCTGTTGTCGAGGACTGGGCTGATTGTTGCCCGACCTGTCATCAGCTAACAACAGGTGCTCACTATTCAAACAATTGTTGTATAAATTATTTTTATGAGACATAATATAAGTATATATAAATTGGGATAAAAAAAACTATTATTAATATATTTATTACAAAAATAAATAAATTAATTAAATACTAAATGTGTAACACATTAGACGACATAATTTAAAAAAAATATTAATAATAATTTGTTAAATAAAATAAATTGTTATTTAAAAAAATATTTTACATTTACAAAAAAATATATATAAATTATAACTAATAGTATCAATAATTTATCAGATTGTAAATAATATTGAATATAAAAATGTTAATTTTGATGATAACCTTATCAAAAAATTAAATATATATATATATATATACTTTTATATGTCTATGTTATTATTAATTTTAAGTTAAGTTATCAAGGTCAAAAAACTGTTTAATATTAAACACACACACACACAAAATACAGTGTATTATTGAATATAACATACATTATATTATAACTATTATAAATATTTTTAAATAATAAACAAATTAGTAAATATTATAATAATTAAATATATTGTATTGAATTTTTAGATAACAAAAAAAAATGATTTATGTGTAAACTATTGAATGAAAATTTTTAAAAATAAAAAAAAACAATTAATACAATATTTACATAAAAAATTGCCATTTTTTTATTTAATTAAAATAAATATTATATTAGTTATTTATTGGCTAAACTAAATAAATTATATTAATAAAAAAATTGTTATTCAATTTTATTTATTAATTATAATTTTAATTAAAATATATACTTAAAAATTATTTATATGAGTTAATATAATTTACTATAATTATTAAGTTATTATAATTATAATTTGTTATTTATCTAGAAAAAATTAATTAGTCATTATTGACAATTTTTTTTATTTAAAAAATAATGACTAATTAATTTTTTAAAAAAAAGTAAATTAATAAAACTAATTATTATTATTTTTATTGTATCAGATTTTGTTTGACAACAATTTTTATATAAAAGTATTTAATATTAATAATTATTTTATTTTGAATTTTAAAATATTTCTTAACTGCTAACTTATTAAATTAATTAAAAATGGTGAGCTTGATCAAATTAAAAATAATTTATGTATTACAATATTTTAATTTCAAATATAAATTTTTTAAAAAATTAGAAATATTTCACATTAAAGTAAATAATTTTTAAATCAAACAACTAATTCAATAATAATTTACTAATACATTGTATACTATTTATAGATAATAATTTTGTTTTTAAAGCATAATTAATTAATTTATTATTACTATATTTTTTTAAATAATTATAATTATATATTAGCCATAAATACAGTAAAATGTGAAATATTTATTATTTATAGATAATAATAATAAATATTTCACATTTTACTGTATTTATTTGGCTAATATATAATTATTAAAAAAAAATTATAGTAATAATAAATTAATTAATTATGCTTTTAAAAATAAAATAAAAAAATTAAGAAAATATTTTGAATAAAAATATACAGCAATTAGTTTTAATATTATATATCAATTTTGCAAAAAATTTTAAAAATTAAAAATTAATTTAAATCATTATAAGTATATTATATAACATGTAATATAATATATGTGTTTACTTAAAAATAATAATATTTATGTATATTTAAATTACAAATATATTAGCATGGTAAATTTAATACTGTGATAATAAATTAGCTTAATATTACAATAAATTTGTTTTTAATAAAATTATATCAAAACATAAAACTATAATACTTTTATAATTAAAAAAAAATAGTTTATACTTAATATTATATACAGTATATAATAAAATAAACTAAATCGTCCATGGTCATTTATATATACAATACAATTAATAATTGTTTTAACAAAAAATATTGATATATATTTTTATTTTATTTATCAATTTGTTTCTTAACGTTGTTTGTGAATTGATTTTTATTTATTAAATATATAGTAATACTATAGACTATAGTATAGACTATACACTGTATTATTGCGTCAATACTTAATACTTATAGCTATTTCCCAAAAGTTAGTGTCAAATATATAATACAATAAAACGTTTTAATATTAGAGAAACACATTAATAGTAATAATATTATTAATAACTTTTAATATTAATTATAATAATAATAATAAAAAGGGTTTTATTTTTTTTTGATAGCAAAACACGTGTAATGTTTTGAATATTATTTTTATTTATTTATTTAGTTTTTTTTGATACAAACAATTCAAACATCACTAACAACTACAACAACTAACTACTACTAGTTGACTGTAAAACTGGCCACAAATTTATTTGGTTGTTGGCCACCGATTGATCGGTAAAAAATATTGACAATCATCTTCACGCCATCGGAAACATATGTGTTGACCGAAAATAAATAATGACTGACCAATCGTATCGTATTTTGAAGACCAACCTGCAGGCCATCAGCAGCAGAGGACCGAACAGCGATTACCGTCGCTATAGTGATGATCGCCGATCGGACAGCGGCCGCACCGCCGACTGTTCGCAAACACATCGGCGATCGATGACGAGGACAACACGCGATGATAGCGGTCGCGGCGGCAAACGGTCATACAATGATGATGACGACGACGACGATGATGGTCGCCGTCGTCGTCGTCGTGGTAGTAGTAGTGGTGGTCATCGTAACCAAACTACCGATAATGACCACTTTCGGCAAATGAGTCAACTAAAGGACGATATAGAGAGGCTGCACACCGACCGGATCCGAACCAATGAAGATATGTTAGCCCTGCAGATGACTAACAAAGATTTGCGGGAAAAGTTGAAACAAATGAATGAAAGACAACTGATTGAAAACAATGTCGGCCGAGAAAGAGGTGGTCACGACAGTGATGACAGTGGATTTGGATCATCGCYGTCGACCGCCGCCGCCGGTCCCATACAGACTATCAAGACGATGGTYGCCGAAAAAAAATTGAAACAACAACTSGAGCGCCARTTAGCCGAAGAAAGACAAAAATGCAAAGACTTGGAGCTAAAATTGCGTAATAGTTGTCGCAGTGGATCCGGGATTCCGGGAATTGGCGATAGTTTATGGMCGCCGCCGCCGACTAATCTGGAAGCGGTTCGTCAGGAAAACAAAGTACTGAAGGATAAGGTTAAGAAGTTTTACGAAAACGAACAGATTTGGATCAATCAGACCAATACAGCCAAACAGTTGGCCAAAGAATTAGAAAATAAGTTGTCGACAATGAAAAAATGYTATCAAAAAGAGTTGATGAATATGAAGACTACACACCAGAGTACGGTTACGGCACTCAAGAAACAGAACCGATACTTTCAAAACTGCAATAATCTYAACGTAAGTGTCTTGTAATCAGATCACTGTATATAAAACCAAATGATTGATATMTTAATTGATATCATAATTGATATCTTAATTGATATCTTAATTGATATATTAATTGATATCTTAATTGATATCTTAATTGATATCTTAATTGATATCWTAATTGATATCATAATTGATATCWTAATTGATATCTTAATTGATATCTTAATTGATATCTTAATTGATATCTTAATTTATATCATAATTGATATCWTAATTGATATCATAATTGATATMTTAATTGATATCATAATTAATATCTCACCGGTAATTGATTTGTTTGTATTGATATTCAGAAACGCAAACATCTGACCACTGAATATCTCTATCGACGCCACCAATTGATGTACAAAAAGAGTCAACGAGTATTGCATCGATTGATCAACAAAAATAGTGGCCAATGTCTGGATGAATTAGCCCGCGATATACAGGACCTAATTGCCCGACGCAAAGATGAAATACAGAAAAATAACAATCAGTTGAATGCCGAAGTTGTTGAAAAACAATGGTCGCTGACCGATGAATATCGGAAAAATGCCGACAAAATGGTTAACACAAAATCGCCGGACAATACTTCAGGTATGAAATGATTTTTTTTTTTTWAAATAAATAAACAGTTATTTTAGTTAATGTTTTGTTTGTTTGTTTGTAAAATACTAGTCCAATGTCCTGAATGTGACCGCAAGTTTGCCAACTATTGTTACGTACGTAAACATCTGGAAGCCGTCCACTTTATAGTCGAGACAAAAATTATCGATACTATCCAGTTGTCAGATGATGAGTGAGTGACTGGACATCCCTGTCCTCTCTCTCTCTCTCTCTCTCTCTCTCTCTCTCTCTCTCTCTCTCTCTATGTGTGTTGTTTACTGTATGTAAATGATGTTTGACTACATATTTTTTGTGTGTTTTTTTTTTGTTTGTTTGTTTAATTTAATTATCAATATTCATATTACCGTACATTTGATTTTTGCTAATKATTTTCAATTCATTATACATTTATACAATACATAGTCTATACAGTATTGTTAATTTTGAGTTTAATCATTATTATTATTGTTATCACATATATAATCTATATATCAATATATATCAATCTATATAATCGCAAATATATATATTCATATATATATAACATTTGATTTTTGTTAATTATTTTCAATTCATTATACATTTATACAATATATATCAATCTATATAATCGCAAATATATATACATATATATATACATAGTCTATTATTTTCAATTCATTATACATTTATACAATAYATAGTCTATACAGTATTGTTAATTTTGAGTTTAATCATTATTATTATTGTTATCACATATATAATCTATATATCAATCTATATAATCGCAAAAAATTACCATTAATTATATATTGCTAAGTTATAATTATTAATATATTGCTATTTTTGATATATGAATTTTCATTTTAAGCAATAGATTATTAGCTAATGATTTACAGTATATATTGGACCCTAATTGCAATAATTGTAAAAAATAATATGTTTTGTTTTGAATAATAATTTTTTTTATCATTTGATTTTTTTTGTTGTTATTTTAATAATACAATATTTTTTCTAATAATAATATTATATAATCATAATTATATATTATATATAAATATATTTATATATATATATATTCATAATAAATATGTTGATTGTTTTAGTATTTATTATTTAAATGGTATTAACAATTATTATGATTATTATGATTAGCCCCTAAACTAATGTATCGGACCTATAGSTGGTCATCCTATGGCCGCCGCCGCCGGCCGGACTGTTGTTAACTTCGGCTACGGCTCTCAGTTGGCCATAACTTGGCCGAATACGGACGGGTCTGTTGTTGTAACGACTTGACAACTCCTAGATCTTGTTCATCGCTTCCCAGTTGATCATCGCTAGCGCTGCCGTCGGCATCACTGGCGTCTTCATCATCGTCGGTAAAATGGTTGTCGACATTATAGCTTTTATTGCTTGACGTCAAGGACTTCAAMGACTTGTCCAGTTCGGCCTTTGGCGCTATTCGTACATCTGTTGGTCCGTTAGTATCGTTGTTGACTACCAACGGTTTTTTGTCGTTGTTGTCGATCACTGGATACGTCTTTGTCGATGGTATTGCCGGTGCCGGTCGTTGCGGCTGAACTGGTGGTGGTGGCTGCGGATGTTTTCGTTGCGGTGCGTAATAACCGGATTTACCGTAACCGCGTCGCCAGCACAGGACAAACAATACGATAATGACCAGAATCGGTAGAATTACACCGACAAATATGCCCGACAATATCAACGAATAGGTGACCACTCGGATACACTCGGGTTCGACACCCCACGACCAGAGACCGTCCTCGCGACAGCGGCGTACTTCGTAGCCGACCAGCCGATAGCCTTCGTCGCAGGCAAACCGTACGATAGTTCCCGGCCAGTATCGGTTCTCGGTTTTGCGACCATTTATCGGCTTCGGCAGCGCTGGACATCGGATTACCTGAAAAAAATAATATATGATATATGACAGACAGACAGAGAGAGAGAGAGACAGAGAGAGAGAGAGAGAGAGAGAGAGAGAGAGAGAGAGAGAGAGAGAGAGAGAGAGAGAGAGAGAGAGAGAGAGACAGAGAGAGAGAGACAGAGAGAGAGAGAGAGAGAGAGAGAGAGAGAGAGAGAGAAGAGAGAGAGAGAGAGAGAGAGAGAGAGAGAGAGACAGAGAGAGAGAGAGAGAGAGACAGAGAGAGAGACAGAGAGAGAGAGAGAGAGAGACAGAGAGAGAGATAATTTTATGCGACCACTGTCTTACACCTACCTTTCGGCTGATATCCTGAAGCATATTCGTAGACATGGCCTCWGTTTTCTTAGTCTGTTCGCCATAGCYGCTGTCGCCGGTCACCAGATAGTCGTAWACACACGACTGGGAATCRCTACATATCCTATCGATTTCCGGATGATCGCTGAGATCGTCGGCASTGATCTCAAACTTTGGCTCCCATTTGTTGTCGTCGTAATGCGAATGACTGACCACATCGTGAAAGAACAGACTCTGCGGTAAATGTTGTTGTCTGGTCTCCAATAAGCGATATTTCTGGCCAAACTCGGTGTGTGTTTGCCGCAGATTGAGTCCCTGTGGATTCGGACCGCGTGTACCGTCCGGTAGCGTAAAGTCATCGGTCGGATCGTTAGACCAGAAACCTGAGGTTAAAATAATAATATATATATAAACGTTTGATCGGAAAAGTATTCTCCCGGACCCCAAACCTAACAGTCCTTTTGTATTATTAATGAAAGTGTTCGGCAGATAGACGTGCAGTATAAGCGATCCGACCGGACTGACCAGTACTTCGATGCCGGCGCCCGAATCAAACATCGCAATCATGTGCGACATATTTCTGATGCCGGCCGGCTCGTAGACGGTAACACCGCGGGCGTGAATCGATCGCATATTATCCGCCCAATAGAACAGATACTCTTTGTCGGCGATCAAAAATATCTGCTGATGCCATCGGGCGGCCGGCGGCCGCAACCGAAACTCGACTATTGCCGAYACATTGTCCCGGACGGCCACAGCGGTCAAATGTGTACCGTTCATGTTCGGCAACTGTTCGAACCGGGCGTGAATGTCCAACTTATGGACCGGATTGTCCGTATGCACCAACACATACTCGCCCTTACCGTTGAACGTATAGTTAGTGCCGTCAAATGTGATGATATGTGGATCGCCAAAAATGGACGCTTTTTTTAACAAAAAAAAAATATATGTATTAGTTGTTAGGTTGCGAAATGTTTTCGATCTCAGGGGGGGGGGTATAGGGGGTGGGGTTAAAATGGCAAAAATCTCCGAAAAAACTTGGCGGGTATAGGTTGGGGTTTATATAACAATTTTATAACATTTTTAAACAAAAATTTTTTACCAAATTTAAGTAAATTCCCAATAATTTCCCAATAACTTACCAATAACTTCAAAATAAATTCCCAATAAATAACTACTAAATTCCCTATAAATTTCCAGTAAATTCCCAATAAATTCACTATAGATTCCCTATAAATTACCAATAAATTCACAATAAATTCACAATAACTTCCCAGTAAATTCCCAGTGGCCTTAACCTACTCTACCCCCTCCCCTTTCGCAACCCTGGTATATATATACAGTATATATTTGTTGGTCTAATTAATAAAAATAATTAATTAATGTTTGTTTGTATACCGAGTCCGGGCGATTGATAGGATGAACAGTCCTGTGATGTGCGCCAGTAGTTAAACATTTGGCAGGTCTTACTATTGTCCTCTTTGGGCGCCCATTTGCAACAGTAGAAAAACGGCATAATATCGTACTGCCAGAAGGCAAGTGTCGGGGTCTAAATCAAATGGGTGGGGAGGGGTTATACCGATCAATTGGTTAATTAAATATATATACTGTATTTATAGAGGAAAGACATGTCTATGGTTGATGTCTGTCCACTATATATATATATATATATATATATAGTGACTGACCGTTTTACCGATCAATTGGTTAATTATATACATATACAGTATATATATATATATATAAGGAAAGACATGTCTATGGTTGATGTCTGTCCACTATATATATACTGACTGACCGTTTTACCGATCAATTGTTTAATTGTATTTATAGGGGAAAGACATGTCTAATGGTTGATGTCTGTCCACTATATATATATATATATATATATATATATATATATATATATATATATATATACTGAGACTGACCATCATTCGCATTTTGAACGGATGTTTGCCGTAAATGAATGAACGCGAAGGCCGTCCGCCGTACATAGTGTCGGCGCTCTGTATGAGCTCTCCGTAGTCATCGTAGCAACACTGCTGACCGGAACCGCCGACACTGGAAATAACATTCATTAATAACAGCAGCAAAAGTGATGAACTGGTATGTCATACGATGGTCTGGATGTACGGACACAATGTTGGGCGCCGTGATGTAGGGCATCGCATTTTTTATCGATAACATTGCACTGTTGATCGGGCGAAAAGCGGCCCCTGTCCAGATCCGATTGGCTAACAGTGCACGGGCATCGGGTAACCGTTATGGCGAACCGGTCCTCCTGTGACTCTCGCTCGAACCAATCCGTACAGAACCGTTCCTGCCATTTGGCGCCGTACTCTCGGCGCCAGTGTTTACGAAAAAACCAACCTTTCCATCAAAAAAAAGGACAAAACAATTACAACACATTTTTTTTTTCTCTCTCTCTCTCTCTCTATCTCTATGTCTGTCTGTCTATCTCTATGTCTGTCTCGCTGTCTGTCTCGCTGTCTGTCTCGCTGTCTGTCTCGCTGTCTGTCTCGCTGTCTGTCTGTCTGTCTGTCTATCTCTCTCTGTCTCTCTCTCTTTCTGTCTCTCTCTATCTCTCTGTCTATCTATCTCTCTCTCTCTCTCTGTTTATGTCATTCTCTCTCTCTCTCTCTCTGTCTCTCTCTCTCTCTCTCTCTCTCTCTTCTATCTGTCTCTCTATCTGTCTCTCTATCTGTCTCTCTATCTGTCTCTCTGTCTGTCTGTCTCTCTCTCTATAAAAAAAAACTTCAGGCCATACCTAATGGCATGGGTTTACTCCACTGAGTGATCGTAAACTCTTCGTCAGTCTGGTTGACACCAATAAACCCAAAATGATAGTCATATCGGTCGAGTCTAATGTCAGGCAATTGATTCAAATCCAGTAGATATTCGCCTGAATTGGGAATTGCTTTGACTATATCGGCCACCCATTTGAGTGTCGGATACAGTGAATCGGTCATCTCCTGATAGCCCCATATCGATATGGTTACCAATTTCGATGATCCGTCCCAGTTTAGTAGATCATTGTTCCAGCGTATGGACATTTGATTGGTCTCCCTGTCCAATAGGTCGGGCAGTTTTTCCAATAGTTCAACCTGTGGTACCCATACGTCAAACTCGCGTCTACTTTCCGGCGATTCTATACATATGTTGGAAATTGTATGGGAAAGTCATAAAATAATAATAATAATAATTGGACTATACTTACGAATATACATCCGGGTATAGAAAAATGTTTTTTCATCTACTGTTACCGTCAAATCGACATAACCTATAGACACCAATAAACAAAATATAGTCTATCTATCTATACTCCTAACCCCTCATAACCCACTCATAACCCACTCATTACACACTCATTACACACTCATTACCCCTCATTACCACTCATTATAATTCAAACCTAACATACCTTCAAACCTAACCGTTATACAGGCTCCTCATTACCCCTAATAACCACTCATAACCCACTCATAACCCACTCATAACCCACTCATAACCCACTCATAACCCACTCATAACCCACTCATAACCCACTCATAACCCACTCATAACCCACTCATAACCCACTCATAACCCACTCATAACCCACTCATTCATGGATTCAAACCTAACATACCTTCAAACATGACCGCCGGTGTTATACAGGAGGCAATGTTTTCGGTAAAAAACTTTCCCTTAACTTTCCAACTATCAAACCTACAGGTGATAACACTGTCGGGCGAAAAGCACGGTCCGGTTACGTTCAACATTTCGCCGCCCAAACTCAATATATAGTTGATCGATGTGGTCAGTCCTAGTCGATCGGGTAGATTCGGATCGAGATCTTTGTTGACGCACGCACCGGTAAACAGGACATTGTCTATTTGAAAGATAAACCGTCCCAACAGTTTGTTGCCGTAGCCGAGCACCGGTAGCAGTGATACCCTGGGGTTTTGACTGTACGGCAGATATTCGTAAGCACGGGTAGAGTTGCCAGCATTGAAACCGATCTATATATATATGAAACAATTAGTAACTAACTGTCCTATACTTATATATATATATAAGACAACTGGGATGGGATGGCCATACAAAAGCTGGCGGACCATTGAGACCGTCATAATTGTCCAGATGTGTGATCCAAGTGATCCATTCGTAGTTGAAGAATACAAACGAAGATATTTCGTCGGTTCCGATGATCATCTGATAGGTATTTGTCTAATAAATAATAATAATAATAATTAGTAAAAAAAATAATCAATAAAATCAAACATTTATTATTATTATAATAACAAATAGAAATTTGTTATTATAATAAAATATAAAATTAATAAAATAATAAATATTAGAATAAAATTTTTGTATAAATAATATAATAATAATAATTAAAAATACTTCATATTTGTTTAAATTTAAAAAAAATAATCAATAAAATTAAACATTTATTAATACAAATAGATATTTGATATATGTTTGTGGAAATTATCAATATTTTTAGTTTTAATTTAAATAAATTCATAGATTTTTTTTTGAATATACATCATATATCATAAAATATATTATAATATATATACTGTATTTTGTATAAATAATAATAATAATAATTAAAAATAATTCATATTTGTTTAAATTTTTAAAAAAAATAATAATCAATAAAATTAAACATTTATTAATACAAATAGATATTTGATATATGTTTGTGGAAATTATGAATATATTTTAATTTTAATTTAAATAAATGCATAGATTTTTGTTGTTGAATATACATCATATATCATAAAATATATAATATATGTATTTTGTATAAATAATAATAATAATAATATTTGTTGAAAATTAATTGTTTTTAATCAAAACAACAAAAAATATATATAAACCAATAAAAAAAATAATTTGATAATAAAATTTTGTGGTATTTTTGTTGTTATTATTATTAAATATTTTGCTAAAATATAATAACATATCTACTAATTGATGGCAAACATTAAAAGCATAGATGATGAAGATAAATAAGACAACAACAACAAAATAAACCGATTAGATAATAGGGTTGTTTGGCTGCTATTATCATTATCACCATCATAATAATAGTGTATTGTCGGGCACCGGTAGGTTCAATACGATTAACATTATTTGAATATGAACTCCAATTAACTGTGGGTGGATTTTGCGGATCAAATCGTATGAATTCATTTTTAGGATCATAAGTGACTGTTTGAATGTCGTCTTCAATTAAATCATTATTAATTAAATTATTATTTTCGCTAACATTTTCAAACATCAAATTTTTGTCACTAATTAACTGATTTGTATCGTATGATTTGTTATACAGTGATACAGTTGATACAGTGATGATCACTAATTGACAAATTAATGTTTGGACTAATATATTGGATATCATTTTTTTTTATCATTAATTGGTTATAAACTTGACATTTATTAATAGATTTATATATATATATGTATAAAAATATTTTTTTCAAATATTAAAGTTTTAACGAAATCTTAATTTAAATATTATTAGTATTATTACTATCTTTTAAAGTTCACGTTATATTTATATCTTATATATATATTATATTCAATTGCATGTATATATATATATTATATATATATATATATATATATATATATATATATATATATATATATATATATATATATATAGAGAGAGAGAGAGAGAGAGAGAGAGAGAGAGAGAGAGAGAGAGAGAGTAATTGTTGAAATAAATCCCAAAATTAAAAGTTAAATAATAAAAATTATTTTTCATTCATTTTTTTTTATTTTGATTGACTAACAAATAATTAATTATATAAAAAAACATTATTTAATATAATATTTTTCGTATTAAAAAAAATTAATAAACACTTCAAACTTTACCCATAGATTGTATGTCACAATAAATTTGTATTATTATTCCCATTAATTCCCATTAAAAATATATACACATTATTGTAAGGTTATAAAAGTTTTACTAAATATTTTACTAATAGAAAATAAAATTTTTATGGTTTAACCCCTATTTTTAATTAAAAAAACAAACAAAAAACAAACATATTGAATCCTATATTAATAATAATTAAATATATTTATTATAGTTATAAACTGTTGTTTTTAAATACTACACTAACAGTAAACAATAATTGTTAAAAAATTATAACAATTATAATACAAATATTTTTTAAATAATAGGGTGTTGTAAGCCATACCTTAAGTGGACGATCGGGTCGTTTATTGGCAAACGTCATGTTTTTCCAAGTAATTATCATAACAAAAGTCGGTACAAAACCGGCCGATCCGGACATTGCTGTATCAAAGTCCCAGAGTATTGTTTTTGTTAGATCCTCGTCCTGTTCAGTGCCCATATCTACCAGTCTATAGTATACGCCCGAACCGTCCACTTCGGCTGGTATGTCCTGATGGGCAAACCATATGGCAATCATTGACGGATCYTCTTCYAGATTAGTATCRTCSGGTACCGTAGGAAACGATACGGGAAATGTATAGCTTTTCAGGCCCTTATTGAAGCACACGTAGCCATCCTTATGTATCTAATTTTTTTTTAAAATAGATTATTAAACAGTTTTATTGGTTATTATCAGTATTGCAAATATGTATATATATATAATATTTAATGGGAATTTATTGAGAATTTATTGGGAATTTAGTGGGAATTTAAGGGGGAATTTAGTGGGAATTTAAGGGGGAATTTAGTGGGAATTTATATATATATATATATTTATATATATATGGAATTTAGTGGGAATTTAGTGGGAATTTAAGGGGGAATTTAGTGGGAATTTAGTGGGAATTTAAGGGGGAATTTAGTGGGAATTTACTCAAATTTGGCAAAAATTGTCGTTTATATATATAAAAATATCTTGATTTTCGAAAAATTTTGCCCCCCCCCCCCCCCCCCCCCCCCTGAAATCGAAAACCTTTAGCAACCCTGATATATATWTATATATATATGTAGTATGCATTTTGGGTATAGTATCCAGGTTAAACAGGTAATCCACTAATTAGTTTATATATTAAATATCTTTATAACCCATACATTCAATTTTTTTAAAAATGTAGCAAGGTCATAATTGTATAGATAATATTAATAACTTAACATTATTGTTTAATTGATTAATTTTATTTTTTGATTAATTGATTGTAAAATTATTAACTAGATAATACAATAGCATCGACATAGTATACTAGTTAAATTATCTAGCTAATTTTACCAATTTAATCAATAAATAAATAATCAATTATACAATAATATTGAGTTATTAATATTATCTACAAATATGTTCATGGTCAATTTTAAATTGAATGTATGGTTTAMTAGATATTTAATATAAATAAAACAATAATTGATTACTAGTTTAACCTGGATACTATCCACAAAAAAATGCATACACTATATGTATCCACAGTTTTAATAACTGATTGGATAGTATTTTGTATTTATGTCAATATATCAGAGATAATTAATTAATTAATTAATTAAATAATAATAATAATACCCAAATATAGTGAAATGCAAATCCAAAAAACGGTAGCCTAAACGGTAGGGGCTGGTCGTGCATCTGTTTCATTGAGTTAATTGTGGTCAAGTAGTCGTCCTCGCCGTACGGGTAGAACAGTGGCCGATCAGMCGACCGGCCATTTGTRTTGATTTCATTATTTTCGGTGAGTGTCGGATATAGAAACTGATGGGCCGGTCGTCGGGTGACTGAAAAAATAATATATATATAWATTAAAAAAATTATTACCAAATATTAATCAAATTAATTAATTTACAATTATTATAATTATTGTTATTAAATTTGATGGCCTGACAGTCGCATTSATTAATAATTAAAATAATTGACAACAAAATTAATGAAAAAAACAATAAAAAATTATTATTATTATAGATATCCATTTGATTTAAAAAAAATAATTTTTTTATTAAGATTATAAAATCACAACTATTGCTATATAGAAAAAAACAAAATTATTAACTAAATGTTATTATTATTATTATTATACTATTATTAAAATCATTATTTAAAACCAATACATTTATTAGTATTATTTTTTTCAACTAATATTTTACTATATTTTTTTGTTGTTGAGTTAATCTAATAGTTATTAAGTTAACACCCTATGACTTATTATTTAATTATTATTATTATTATTATTACTGGAATATTCTGATAATTTTTTTAAGGAAACAATTTTTTTTGTGTTATCTTATAATAATAATAATTATTTGGAGAATTAGTTGTATTATAAAAATTATTATTAATTAATAATAATAACTGTTATGTAAATAAATTTCATATGAAATAGTCATCACACTTTTTTTTAATCATTAACGGTATAATAATTTATTTATATTATTTATTTGATATATATCTGTATAAGTTTTTTTTCAGTATAATATTAATATAGTTATTAAAGTAAATAAAGTGCTAATAAAATTATAATTTAATGTTTATTGTATTATAATAGTAATMTATATTTGTTATCATTTAATCTCTTATTTTTTGTGTGAATTTATTACATATAATTTATATATATATATGAATTATTAACTCAATATTTATTGACTAAATTAATTGACAAATAATTCATATTAAATAAATTGTTTRTTAATTAAATATAAATATATATATATATATATATTATACATGAAAAATATGCTATAAATTTATTACAGTATTATTATCCACAAAAAAAAAATAAAATTAATTTAAATAATTTAGTTTAAATGTAACCTAAATAATATATTTTAATATTATATTTATCTATTTATAAAAACGTAACTTGTTCATTTTTTAATAAAATAGTTTACTAGTATATTAAAAAATATGTTTTTTATGGAAAATATTTTTTAACAAAAAAWTTCTAAATTAGTTTAAAAATTAATAATTTTTTTCAAAAAAAATATTATGTTATATTAATATATATGTTACAATTATTTTTATTTTATATTATTTTTTTTTGTGTAAAACAGTTTATATATAYATATATATATATAAATTTAATATAATTTTATTTTCAAATTAAGTACACACACATATATATATATACAGTTTATTAAGCCTACTATACAATAATAATAAAAAAGTTAATTTATTTGWGTAAATACAGTGTAAATCTATTGTATATATAATTTATTTTATTTTTTGGGGATTAAAAGATACTAATCTAAAAATTTTCATTTGTTTTATTGCAATGAATTTATTATTAACAACATTTGTATTATTATTATTATCAATAATTTATTGTACACAATGTCTACCAATTGATAATAATAATAATAATAATAATAATAATAATAATAATGACTACTCGGAAATCATTGACGACAAACTATTATCCKATAATACCGGTGCTCCTGTTGTCGGCTACAGGCGTCAGATAGTTATTAATAGGAGAGGAACTGGTGGTCAGGTTAGGACAACATCCCAGATGGTGGACAGTCGTCGGATGGACGTAAACGYTGGTATCGGCGTATAAAACAAAGTAATAATAAACTATTATTTATCAAAAAAAAATATGAATTAATTTTTTTGTGGATATATTATCTAACTTTTTTAAACATTCAAATAATTTACTCAAATATTGTACTATAGTTTTGAAACAAGAGGTAAACGACACACCAATGCCAGTGAAAACAGGTTACAGAAAACAAGTGTGGGTTCATAACAGCCAACAAYACAACCWCCACCAGCAAACAGATGCCGGTGCTAACAACGGTACAGCTGATGATAGACTCCCGGGTAGTAATAATAATAATAATAATAATAATAATGATAGTCTAACTAATAATAATARTAGCGGACAAAAACCCAGTGTTTAACACTTATATATTATATTATTATAATAAAACTAAATTATTATTATTATTATATAAGTTACACAATTATSTTTATTAARTAATTATATTTTTCGGAAATATATATATATATATATTATTGTTTGTGTTTAAATGATGATATGTTTGTCGCTAATTGTTTTAAACCTCAAACCCCTTTTCTTTAAACGAGATATAAAAAAAAACTAACAAAAAAATAAATAAAAAAAATAGTTTTTTTTGTCGACCTTTGAAAACTATAATATACAGTATATACAGTATAATCATATAATAGACGATAATTCCTATAATTAATTTGCTATTTTCATGTGAACTAGATATATATATATATATATATATATATATATATACTGAAAATTTTTTATGTTTTTTCTAACATATTAATTATTATTATTATTATTAATTTTTTTGTTTTGATTATTAAATCTAATTATATTACAAGTGTACAGTATATTACCAACAAAAAAAATATTGGAAATTATAAATCACGAGATATACTGTATATATAAWTTCAAAAAATAATTAAATCTCAAATTGCATTTTAAATATTTAAAATACATTATATAATTCAGAGAAACTTATTATTACTTATTATACATTATTATTATTATTATAGATATCGTTAAGTTATTTGATTGATATTTAAGATAAATATATCAATATATATGATATATATATTACTGAAAGTAGTTGTGTGTGTGTGTGTGTGTGTTTGAGTGGGGAACAGTATGTCTATCGTATGGGACAATAAGKKTCGGGTAGTGGCCAATCTMMTGGTCTATATACTATCATTGGTGTACATCTATCGGTCAATTAAGCGGACAATSGSYGACCAGAGCCTCATCAGACAGACCWTTGAGTTTAACAAAAGTTTGCTAATAGTTACAGTACTGGAGCTTATCCGTTATGGCGATACYTTCATGGTTAAGGACAGTTATGTTTTGCGTTTCYKWATCAATCAGTTGGTAGTTATTTTCATGCTTATGGTATTGCATAAAACAGTCSGACGACTGGCCCGCCATCAGSAGCACCGGCACCACACGTTTGAGTGGCGGATCAGACGGTTTWTMAGAGCCGCGGGCGTACTGTTGATACTTGARGTSGTCCGATATGTCGATCTTATAGTTGTTGTTATGCCTCACAAACAACATTAGAGCCGCTAGTTTTTGGTGGGGGTGGGGGGTGTTGGCTTTTTTTTGTGTGGTCAATATTGTTTCAAAAAAAACCAATTGATTAGTTGAGACAAACATTTTAATTAAATTAAWYWGKAATTAGTTATTAAATATTATTAAATATATATATATATCTATATATATATATATATACTAAATATAAATATATAGATTTAATTAAAATTAATATTAATAATACTGTAATACAAAATATATAATTTAATATTTAATATATTATTCTTATACTATATAAATATAGTTATAAAAATTATTAACATCTATTATCTCATAATAATAAAAAATAATACAAATATAATAAATGCATACAAAAATAATTGCATAATAATTTAATTTATATAATWTATATTGAATTTAAAACACATTTTTATAATTATAAACGAGAAACTAGTATTCAGRTAATTATTATTTTGTTTTTTTTGATTCATTGAATATTCATAAATATATTTTTTAAAAATTTAATTAGTTAGCTATAGCTATTTGACAATTGCATAAAATTATATATTTTAAAATAATTTTATTTATCTATGATTTATGCTATTTTTGTTGTTGTTGTAATTCAATGGCACATCTGGTATGTCAAGGATGTCAAACATATATATTGTAATAATTTTTTTTAATAATTATTATTATACAGTAATAACTAAAAATGTTTTTTGTTTTAATATATAAATATACAAAACAATTTGACTCATATAACCGGTAGTTATATAATAACTRTATATTATATATTTGTGGTATAAATAGTGATTTCAAAACAAATTGTATAAATTGTTTWTGACAACATAATCAAWAAAAAATCTATTTATCAAAAATACAAATTTTGATTTTTTTMATAATGTAWACTAATTAAAAAAYACAAACACATATACACACAAAATTATAATTATATAAACATATAAATATGTGTGGTTTATCTAATTAAAATAAATTAAACAAACAAACAAACAAACAAAAATAAAGTCAGAAATAATTATATTTATWTWATATAGGAAATAATATAAATATAATTATTAGAARATAAATGATAAACAAAAAAAAAAACAAATTATTTTAGATATAATAATAGAAAAAAATTATTTTTATTTAATTTTTTTTTAAATAGTTAACAAATTATATTTATACTATAATTGCTTTATAAACACTAAATTAGYYWAAAAAATAAATAAATAATAATTAAGAAACAATTGACTTTTTTTATAAAAAAAAATAAATAAAAATGTGATGACTTTGATATAGGATTAGTCTATTTTAWAAAAAAATTTATGGGAATATCCCTCCCCTTCCACATMATATATATATATAMTATATATATATATATATATATATATATTATATGTATTTTTTTAGTAATACTTASTAATACTTTAAAGGTTAAAGTTTTGACCATTAAAAAAAACTACACAACAATWACAATACAACAACAATAACACAATAATAACAACAAAATTATTATTATAATATATATATATACAAAAAGCATAACCACTTGTCTATTGATTTTTAATAACTTTTTTTTGTTGATAGACTCTTGAAAGGGGTTTTTAAACTATTTTTTTAATTACTCAAAAAAACAAAATTCAATATTACAAACAATACAAAAATATTATTCTCATAAAAAAAAAGTTTGTTTCAAMTGAAATGTGAAAAACAATTACAATTACAGTATTTAACAACACTGTTACTATAATATATAAATTTATGTATTATATATATATATACAGAATATATAACTTGAAAAACTATATATATATATAATATTAATGKAAAATTCTCATCTTTAAGACAATACCCCCGTAGATACAGTATATATACATATATATATAAAGTATAGACAATTATTATATAATCATTGCCCATAATTTAAATTTTATATTTTTAAAAGCTATTCATTWTAATTAATGTTTACTTTTTTTTATATATAYAGCAAAGCTTAAGCATAGAGAGAGAGAGAGAGAGAGAGAGAGAGACAGAGAGACAGAGAGAGAGAGAGAGACAGAGAGAGACTAGAGATTAGAGATATACTTCCGATGATTACACAGTGAATCTATATATATATGTATATATATAAACTTTACTTAAAAGACAACTATATTTATAGTGACTGACTATTATTATTATTATTATTATTATTATTATTATATACCTGTATATATATAGATCTATTGTTAAGGAGCTTAGCTTTTATATATTATGTAACAATTATGTAACACATCGTTGAATATTTAACTGCTATATATATATATATATATATATATATATATATAATATGAGACTATTTAAATAGAGAGAGAGAGAGAGAGAGAGAGAGAGAAGAGAGACTAAGAGAGAGAGAGAGAGAGAGAGAGAGACAGAGAGAGAGAGAGAGATTTAAGAGAGAGAGAGACTATAATAAATATCTAAATTCTGATAATGTGAATTTAAACTAGGTGAAAATTCATTACGTGTTTCAGTAATTTTTATAAAAATTAATAAATTTTAAACAAGAAGCAAAAAAATGTAAAATTTGTGATATATATGTATTTTGTTATGAAATTAATCTATTATTATTTGTTATTTTATTAGGAATAATTATTCTATTTACAATTTTTAATTATCATGCTTAGTTTTTGAGATATTAAAGATAAACATTTTTACCATTATATAAATTTAGTAACAAATATAATTAATAAATTTTTATAAGAAAAAATTATATAATGGTAAAAATGTTTATCTTTATATCTCAAAAACTAAGCATATATATATATAGATCTATTGTTAAGGAGCTTAGCTTTTATATATTATGTAACAATTATGTAACACATCGTTGAATATTTAACTGCTATATACAGTATATATAAATACAATAATATGAGAGACTGTTTTTTTAAATACCTGTGCTTACTATATATATATACAGTATATACAGTATATACAGTATATACAGTCTATATACCTGTCTATACAGACACGACTAGTAGTAGTGTTTTTTTTTGTTGGTAACTAACAGTTAATAAAATAAAATAACAAAACAGTTTAGTTGTTGTTGTTTTTTAAATAATTTTTTTTTCAAACTTCAAGTGTTATTTTTTCCACCCCTCCTTAACTGAGCTTAACCTTTATAAAAGTCAGTGATTTCATTGTCAACGGGAACAGTAGCTGAACAGACAGGCAGAGAGAGAGACTGGTTGTGTGTGTCTCAGACAKACTATTCAAAGAGAGAGAGAGAGAGAGAGAGAGAGAGAGAGAGACTCCAGTCCTATCTGTTYAGTATYAAAATTATTATTATTATTATTACTGTATTTATTTCCAATGATATAATAATAATAATTAATAATTTAAAAATAAATAAAAATGTTATCATTATTATCATCAATATTTTATACCACAAYAACAATCAGTATACTAAGCTTATGTGTAGTAGTAGTATTCAGCCGACTCATGGATTTCAAACTAGCCTAACCGATGATGATCTAGTGGACGGCCAGTTTTA
>NW_026533191.1:232500-247500 GCF_028296485.1 Oppia nitens
GTTAAATTTATATTATATATATATATACGTAAAATTCAATTCAATGACAATATTTTCCATGAAATAAAATATTTTAGTATTTTTATGATRAAATTTAWTTTRTTGTTAATTCAATTATTTTAATTGTTTTTTTTAAATGTTATTATAATCTAATATTTWACTTTMWTTCTGTTCAATAAGTGGACATAATTTAGTTATAATAACAAAAAATAAAATATATTAAATTTATTATATAAATAGAAATWRTATTTTATTATTGTCCTAAATATCCTCTCATTTAGTCTGTAATAATATTTAATATAATTTATCCATACATTACAACAGTTTATCTATAAAATAATAATAATAATAGTGTCTTTCAATACACTATTAATACACTAATAATATTAATAATAWTWTTTTTATGGAAACAAAATTAATAGTTGGGAAGGAAAAGGATGACTAACTGACTGGTTGTCCTTCAATTTGCCGGTACTGTATGTCATACATAATTGCTATGTAATATACTGTACATTATAATGCTTACACATACACACACACATATATACACACACATATATATATACATACAAGTACATACATAAATACATACATAAATACATACATACATATATATATATACATATATACAGTATATATACACACACATACATACATACACACACACATATATATATACACAAATACACACACACACACACACACACACACACATAATAATAATACATACATACATATATATACACACACATATATATATATATATATATATATATATATATATTTATGGCCAAAAAACAAAATTAAATATGGTTAATTTGGGGTTGTTGAGTGGGTGATGGCTAGATGATGGCCAGTAGGGATGACTAGAAATCTGACTGACTGGTGTGTCCTTCAATAAGAGGTTATCACTATAATCCTCTTATAAAGATAATACATAATTGCTATGGTCACTGATACTGTACAATTTTTTTGATTGAAAAACAGTTTAATTCACACACAAACATGTTGACGTATCATACCAACATACACACACCACAAACAAACAAACACACACACACACATGATCTGTCACTTGACATACACAATAAACTTCGAAACCCAGAAGAATATGGGCTGAAGATATATACACACACAGCCGTCGCCACATATAAACTTGCCATCACCTCCATATATATATATATATATATACACACCTCCATAACATGATAAAAATAGTGGCGTCATCGGACGAGAAAAAGTTTACATATATACACCGTTACATACATACAGTTATGGTTTGGGCCGGATTTGGACACACACATCAAGACATACATATATACACACACAAGGACGTGCTCCCATCCACACCTCGTACAGCACGGTAGCATACATGAGGTGGTCGTGATACACACATACACACACAGAATATGGTCACAAATGGCCGACAGTTACACACACACACACAGCACACACACACACACACATGCCCCGAAGGATGGCGGAGACTACACACATACACACACATATTACATTGTCAATTAAATACTATAAAAACACACACACACACACACACACACACACATAAATTTGTTTTATTTATTTATTTAATAATTTAAAAAATTAATTAAAAATTTTAATTGTAAATTACATATATATACACACACATATATATATATATATATATATATACATATATACATATATACACACACACATACATACATACACACATACACACACATACACACACATACACACACACATACACACACACACACACACACACACACACACATACACATACATACACACTAAACAAACAACTCAATTCTTGGCTCATGTATATCATGTAATGCCATATATAAATATTCTCAACACTGGAATCTATTTTTATTTGCGAAGCCATACATACATACAGTACATATTAATACATACATAAGCTATGGGTAGTAAAAAGYCAAACATATTTAAAGACCAGTAGATCCCACTTTATGACTTGCACTCWCACAAACAGCAACTTATTTGTGGTAATATTTTTTTTATAAAAAATGTAATATTCATCAGTGTATGTGTGGTGTGTGTGTATGTGTRTATGTGTGTGTRTGTATGTGTGTGTGTGTGTGTGTGTGTRTGTGTGTGTGTGTGWGTGTRTCAATGCCTATGTATACGTGTGAAAGTTRTAAAAGAGAGAGAGAGAGAGAGAGAGAGAGAGAGTATGTGTATATGTATTAGTTTTACAATTTAGTTGTTATAATAAATATTTATATAATAATTTTTTTTTTAAATAAAATGTTTAATTAATATTTGTCTCAACAAATCTAAAAATAAATATTAAATCGACTTTATTTGTGTGCAATTATTATTATTATTATTATTATTATTATTATTATTATTATTAACAGTAATTGTTTGGTCATCATTTACTATACAAAATAATATACAAAATTATTATTTAGTTTTTTTTAATTTAATAATTGCGTTGTGATTATTATTATCAATAAAAATTGTAACATTTTTATAACCCAATGTAAGTACAGTTTTATTTATATATTGTATTTATATATATATATATATATATATATATATATATATATATTGAATATACTTTAACATAATGTAAACAAAATATTTGTTATTTTTTTGGGTAAAAATGTCGTTTTTATATATAAAAAGTTACTATATTTTTATATAATTAAATATATATATATATATATATTGAAATATTGTTGAAAAATTTTTAAGTCAAAAACTAAATCGTAGTTTATATTATTTTTTTTTTAATAATAAATTTTTATTAACAAGTTTAGAAATTATCAAGGTCAAAAATAAAATATGATAACATTATCGAAAAGAAAATAATTTTAATAAAATGATATCTTATTTAACATAAAAAATAAAATTGTTAGACAATTGGATCACAAAATTTTTAAAATATATAATATCACGATATCATCCAAAAAAAATATATAATATATTAATTTTATTTTTTAATAAAATAAATTTAAATTAAACACTTGAAAACCTTGAATGTCTAATATTACTGAAACTTTTTAAAAATTAAAACACAAATATTATTATTATTATTAATGTTAAGTTTCAGGTGTGTTCACTTTATTATTAAAATTTATATACATTATTGTATTATAACTATATCTATATAACATTAATACAAAAAAGATAATTTATTATATAAATTATATATATAAAAAATTATTACTATTGTATATACTATGTATGATGATATACATACTATATATGTATATTGTAATAATATACAGGTAATCAAATCCTCTAAAATAAATGTAATGATAAAAAAACTATATATTTGCTTAAATATTACAATAATAAAAAAACATATTTTTTTAGTTAGATTTTCAAATCAATTTTCTTATGAATTATTGAATACATAAATACAATAATATTTATTACTTTTTTTTGTGTTTTTGTGTGTCAATTAAACATTAGTTTTATTTGATAAAAGTATACATTGTATCAATTGTTATATATATATTRTATATATGATATAACTTATGATGAAAATTTGATGGCTTATATGATTAATGTACAATAAATTGYATATTTTCTATGAATATATGATAATATATATATATATAAATTTAAGACTTTTGACATTTTAGAAAAATATTTTTTTATTGATGRAAACAAATAAAATAAAACCTATTTTTAATATATTTAAAAGCCAGAAAAAAAAGTAAAAAATAATATTAAAATAATATTTTTTATTATTAGTATTAAAACTATGAATTTTTTCCATTAGAATATAATAATAAAATAATTAAAAAAACATATATATAAAACATCAAATTATTATTTTTTAATAATTTTGTAAATATAATTCAATAGTTAATAATTAGATTTAAAAAAACATAAAATATATCAATTGTTATTATCAAAGAATAAACGTTTAATTTAAAAAAAGATAATAATTATATAAATATATTTTAATTAAAAACAAAATTATAATTTTATATCACATATTTTTTAAATTGTTAAAGTCCAATATTTTTTTTAACTAATAATAATAATTATTATTATTATAAACATATAATTTTTTTATCAATATAAATTTATCAWCTAATAATATCAAATCACTTTTAATTAAATATATATAAATATATATATAAATAATTAAATAATTWRTRACTTTAAAAAATATGTTTCGTAATTAAATTAATAGAAATAAAACATTAATTAAAATATTTTATTTACTAATTTTTATTTAAATTTAYAAACATTTATAAAAATTTAGAGGCAATTAATTAAAAAATTAAAACCTCTATTTTGTTTAATATTTTTTTTATTATACAATTGTTTACCATTTAAATAAATATATAACACAATTAAAAAAATTTATACAATAATATAGTTTTGTGAAGTTATWGCTAGAATAATGAATACAAAAATGTATTATAAATAAAATATTGATTTTAATTTAATTATAAACATAAATGTATTCATAGCAACATTTAATAAATTTTTTTTTGAAAAAAATTTATAAACAATGATRAWTAAAATTTTTATAATGTTAAAAAATTTATAAACTTACATTGCATACACACAAATAATTATGCTTAAAATTAAACTAAGTAGATTTTATACTAGCTAAATTTTATTTTTAAATAAAATACATTATACTTTTACATTTATATATATATATATATATATATATATATATATCATAATATAAATGTCATTTAATTTTATGCTTATATAAATAATATTATTATTATTATCAAATGTTTTTATTTTAATGACAAATAAAAACTCAATCGATAAAATTTGTCCTTAATTATAATATTTAAATATATATATATATATATAATACATAAATATATAAATACAGTATATATATATATATATATACGATACATGTATACGGTTTATAATGTAAATAATAAAATAAAATAWAATAATTTCAGGGTTATGACAATGCAATTAAATTAAATTTTTAAAAAAACWATWTWAAAAWAATTCGTGTTTATTTAAGTATTAATAAAATTAATAAATTATTTTTAAAATTATTTATAACTATATAGTAAATAATARTAATAAAAAATAATAATAATAATTTAAATATAAAAWTTTTTTTATATATTTTACTATTATATACTAGTTTTTTTTCATCTATAAATTGATTTCATCAATAATTAATATTTTCTACACACACAAAAAAACGTATGTATATTTATATGTGTAATTAAATATTTTCAATTTAATTAACTAATTATTAAAAATTAAAAAAAATAATTATTGATTTTATAATTATAATAAMAMAAAACAGTATATTACGGAAATCATAAATTTTTTTTTTGAAAAATTCATAATAAAAAACAAAAAATATGAAATCATTGCACCCGTTGTTGTTGGCGGCGGCTATTGTCAGCTTCGGTGGATCTCTGGTCTGGACGGCTAACGTTCCCATTAAAGCACAATTACAAGCCGGTATACACACAGTGTATTAATTCATATAATGTTTATATATATATATATAAATTAATTATTATAATAATCATAATTTTTTTCTGTCAGATCCTAATTGTACTGTTCATAAGGATTGTGAGTCATGTGTTGGAGAAACTGGTTGTGCTTTTTACTATTGCGGTGACAAAGTCAAAGGTCAGTAAGATKTGTGTGTGTATGTATGTATATATATGTGTGTGTATATATGTATGTATATATGTGTGTGTATATATGTATGTATATATGTGTGTGTATATGTGTGTGTATATGTGTATGTACTGTATATATGTGTGTGTATGTGTGTGTGTATGTGTGTGTGTTTGTATGTATGTTTGTGTATATGTGTGTGTATATATGTATGTATGTGTGTGTGTATATATATGTGTGTGTATGTGTGTGTGTATGTGTGTGTGTTTGTATGTATGTTTGTGTATATGTGTGTGTATATATACAGTATATGTATGTGTGTGTGTATATATATGTATGTTTGTGTATGTGTGTGTGTATGTGTGTGTGTTTGTATGTATGTTTGTGTATATGTGTGTGTATATATACAGTATATGTATGTGTGTGTGTATATATATGTATGTTTGTGTATGTGTGTGTATCTGTGTGTGTGTTTGTATGTATGTTTGTGTATATRTGTGTRTGTTTGTGTATGTGTGTGTATCTGTGTGTGTGTTTGTATGTATGTTTGTGTATATGTGTGTGTGTATATATACAGTATATGTATGTGTGTGTGTATTTACGTATGTATGGAAAAAAGTATTGATATACTGTACATTAGATATTATATTTTTTTATATACCTGTCCCCCAACAGAATCGTCTAATCAAACAATTTGCGAGACAGCACATGATCCCAAACCAAAGACCAGGTGTACGGCTGGCAAATGGATTAGATTGGATAACAGTGCCAGTTGTGAGCAAAAAAAAAACATTTTTAAAAAAATATATAAATATSTAATTAATATACCGGTACTTATATATTTAGGTGCACCTGTATGGACAACAACAACAACAACCACCACTCCTACCACTACTACTACAACGACAACAACAACAACTACTACACCCAAACCTACTACTACTACTACTATCAGCACAACAACAACAACCACAACAACACCAAAGCCGGACACACTACTACTACCCCCAAACCGTCGACCACTACAACATCAGTACCTATGACTACAACAAGTAATACCATTTTGAAAATGTTTTTTTATTTTTAATTTTTTTTCAAAATACACTAAAATCTATTGATTGGTTACCAGACAAACCAGAACCGGCACCTCAACCAACAACACAGGGACCCGATSATCATCATCATCCAGACACCGATAGTTCAAAGTTGAGCGCCGGTACTATTGCTGGTATAGTACTATCCAGTCTGGTAGTGGTCGCACTGTTAGGTTTTGTATCCTATAAGAAGATAATGAAGATATATAGGGCTCGTAATCCTTATCGTACTCTCGATGARTGAAAACAATAGTTTTTTTTCTTCAATAWTTGAAAGTTTTTTTTTCACTAATTTTTTTTTTGAGAGCTTTAAGTTTTGARTTTTATTTTGATTTGATTTTTTTTTGTGGATCTCTATAATAATAATAATATAATAAATTAATTATAATATATTGATATAATATATGTTTGATGGGGGAGGGGGAGGAGTTATGTTTTTTTGATAAAAAAATAATTACTAATTGTAATATTTCTTAATTATATATTATATATGTTGTTAAACATAATATATATATATTTATAAATAGTWTAATATAATCATATGTTTTGCCATTTCAGTGAGATTTATATAATATAAGTTTACATAAATAAAAAAATAACTGACAGTTTTTTATATACAATTTTTTTTGKTGGTTATTATTATTATTACAGATAATTATGTGAAATTATATTATCAATTAATAATGATTTTTGTTTTGTATGATTTAATTATGACTTAATTGTTTTTAAAAAATTAAATATCAATAGATCTAATAAGTTATAGTTAAAAAGTTAATATTTTTAATAAATGTAAAATATATAAAAAATATAAATAAAATATTTTCAACAAAAAAGATATTTTATATTTTATAATAATATACTACTKTAGTATAACATTTAAATACATTATGAAAATTATTTCAAAAATAAATGCTTATATATTTTAAATGTATATATTATWTATTATTATTATARATATTATTTAAGCTAAACAATAATTTTTTAAAAATATATCAAAATAGTTGTATAAAATATATTAATATTTTTTTTTAAAAAAATACAATAAACTAACTGTTTATTTCRTAGCATTTAATTCAACCAAAATTTTTTTATTTATTTATTTGATAACAAATATTATTATTATTATTATTCATTGATCTGTTGTAACATCAAGTCTTGTTGCGGATCAATACTCACGAGTAGGAAGAGTATGATACTCAAGATGAAGGCCATTAGCAGCCATTTGGATATATTGGACTTATCGCTGGGCCGACGGGTCGGATGAGGAGTAGTAGTACTGTTGTTTGTACTACTACTGGTGCTCGACTCTACTGTAATTGATGTGGAACTGGAGTTATCCATCGTTGTTGTTGTTGTTGTTGTATCATTGATCTCATCGACGGCACCAACAGTGGTAACATTGACGGGAACTGTTGTCTGGTTGGCCGCCGCACCACCACYAGTGGTAACATTGATGGGAACAGTTGTCTGGTTGGCCACACCAGTGGTTACATTGATCGGAACAGTTGTCTGGTTGGCCGCACCACCAGTGGTTAGACTAATCGGAACAGTTGTCTTGTTGGCCGCACCACCACCACCAGTGGTAACATTGATGGGAACAGTAGTATAATTAATGGTTTGTCCATYAATGTTGATAATCAATTGAATTTTCAAAACTAAGACAAAAATTTTAGTCCAATAAATCATATTTTTTCAGTTGTTRTTATTAAATATATTTTGAAAAATTARATATTTTATACCATTATTTTTKTTTTATTTAATTATAGATAATTTTTAAATATTATATAGTATTTAAAATTATTAAACAATAGGAATATCTCGCGRCMCCGGGATATAAATAATAATAATAATAATTAATATTATAAAAAAATACGACTAATAAATATTAGTCAGATCCTCAACAAACAAAAAATTTAGTTTTAGGTTTAAGCCATAGTTTAGGTGGTTTAGGCTATAGTTTAGTTGGTTTAGACCATAGTTTAGTTAGTTTATGGCATAGTTTAGTTGATTTAAGCCATAGTTTAGGTGGTTTAGGCCATAGTTTAGTTAGCTTAGGGCATATTTTAGTTAGTTTAGGGCATAGTTTAGTTAGTTTAGGGCATAGTTTAGTTAGTTTAGGGCATAGTTTAGGTGATTTAGGCCATAGTTTAGGTGGTTTAGGSCATAGTTTAGGTAGTTTAGGCCATAGTTGRTAACTAATAAAAAAAAATGTTTRCCATGTGATACATTGTTCAATCAACTTAAAYTGMTTAATTTATTTATCTAGATAATTTATATATATATAYATATAAAAATTTATCTATAGTTATGTATAATATATTATTTGTTTTWCCTATAAGTTTACAATATTAACAATTTACTATAAAATAGGGTTAATATTTGATTTGATTATTGATGAGTTGTTATACTATTGATATATATTGAATAGTATTGACATTAAATATATTTTAAWATTATGATAAATAAAAAATGTTATTATTATTATTATTAATATCCAATTAAAACAAATTAATAAATTTCRTCATATGATATATATATACTTGAAATAAATTAATTGTTTTTTATTATTATAAAATAATCACCTGTCTAATAACTTTTTAAAATATTAAGATAAAAAAATTATCAATATGTGTGTGTGTGTGGGGTCATATTATTTATATATGCCTAATCAGTTTAATACAATGTTATTTAATAATAATATTATAATTATAYWCTGGATAAAATTACTTGGAAAACTTGCAATAATTTAATAATAATAGTTAATTAGCAATCAATTAATTTGTTACATTATTTATATATATATATATATATATATATTATCAATAGATAATAGATAAGTAATTGAACTTTACTAAATAACAAATGTACTTGAACATTTAAAAAAAATAAATTATAAATATAAATACTAGTTATTTTTTTAAWAATAATTAATATTAGCATTTAAATTATTATTATTACTATTTTTTCCACTAATATTATAATATTGTTTTCTAAATTAAAATTTTGAWTTATTTTATTTACTGTATATTAAATTTTTTATTAGTTATGCTAACAAATARTAATTTAATACATTTATTATTATTATTATTAATAAATTTGTTTATCACTATATGTAKTGTCAAWTGTGAACATAATAATAATAGCCAAATAATATTAACTGATCGACCAGTTATTGGTATAGTTGCCCAATACGGCGGTAGCGGTGAATATATAGCGGCCAGTAATGTTAAATGGTTGGAAAGTGCCGGTGCTCGAGTGGTATGACTAACTAAATAATAATACTATTATTAATTTRATTAATAAATAAAAAATTATTTSAAGATACCTGTGCTGTCCGGTAAAGATAAGGCCTATTATGAGAAAATCTGGCAAATGACTAACGGACTACTAGTGCCGGGAACTGGTAATACCTATGACCAACARTTRTTKTCTACATATGGCGAATATAATATCTACGATATYGCTGTCAAAAATAAGGATCGTTATTATCCGATATTTGCTACCTGTGCCGGCATGTATAGGKTGGCCAGTATGGTAGCWCAGGGAGCTTATACTACTAGTTGTTCGGGTACTGATAATGTGGTGTTGAAGTTGAACTTCAAGGATGGTTACCAAACAAGTCGTGTRTTCAAAAATGCYGAYAAAMAGATAATTGATGTAAAAAATTTTTTTTACTYTTTAAAAATAATATATATATATATATATATATATAATTTTATAGAATTAATATAAAAATATATAAATAATTTTATAAATTMATATAAAAATATAAATAGTTTTATAAATTAATATAAAAATATTAAATAATTTTATSAATTAATATAAAAATATTWAATAATTTTATCAATTAATATAAAAATATTAAATAATTTTATAGAATTAATATAAAAATATWAAATAATTTTATAAATTAATATAAAAATATTAAATAATTTTATAAATTGATATAAAAATATAAATAGTTTTATGAATTAATATATAAATATTAAATAATTTTATCAATTAATATAAAAATATATAAATAATTTTGTTTTGTTTTAGATATTATCGACAAAAAACGTTACGTTTAATACACATTATAATTGTTTGGCCGCCTCAACAATGACCAGTCCATCGGTGGCCAAACATTTTCGGGTAATGACCACAAACTATGACTCCRRYGGCAAAGAGTTTGTATCGACYATTGAATCACTGGAAGRTGAAGTACCTGTCTATGCGGTTCAATGGCATCCGGAAAAAAATCCGTATGAGTTCCCCARTAAAGGCCATAAYAATCGTATACCTCATACCACGGATGCCATCAAAGTTAGCCAATATATGGCCGACTTTTTTGTTGATGAATGYCGTCGAAGTAAACCATTGGTGGAGGACGAGGATGTTATTAAGCCAAACCTAATTTATAACTACAGTCCCAGTTATCAGGGTAAACGTGATGTCTATGATTTTGAGCAAATTTATGTTTTTTAGATTTTTATATTAAAAAACAAATATTAGTRAAAAATAAACTGTAATTTTTTTTAATGTAAAATAATATGTTGTATACAAATTTAAAATAAAATTAATTATTAAATATAAAATTATTTATTTTTAAATATGTAATAATTAATAAAATTATATATATATATCTATATATGTAAATGTAAATTTATATTATAATTTTAATTAAAACAATTAATAGTTTTGATATTTAAAAAAAATGTTTAAATATTGCTAATATATTAATAAAATAAATAATAAATAAATTATTAATTGTAATAATTATTAATGTCAATAATAATAATAATAAAAAAGATAATATACATTAAWTATATKATGATTTTTATCTTTACTGATTAAACATAATAATTAATTAAAAAAACGATTATATTATGTTATTATTTTTAAATCATAAAACAATTTATAACAATTTTTAACAATTGATTTCTACTGTAGTAATTGATAAATGTCTAATCAATAAAAAAWAAAAAAAAATAAAATTTATCTCTAAAAATAAAATTACTTATAAATTTACTTTCTATTACTTATTATAACAGTACATATTGTACTGTAAAAAAWTWAATTWAATATTAATTTATAWAAATTATTGCACCAGTGTATTGTAAYTTAAAAACTATTTCAAAAAAAWAAAATRATTATTAATATAAATGATAAGTATATTTTAWGATTATATATATATATATAATAAATTAAAAACATTATTACCATTTAATTATTTTTTATATAACTTTATATTAGATTATTATTTTTAAAATAGTGTATTTAAATTGTTAGTAATAATGACTAATAATAGTAATWWWTTATTATTAGTATTATTAATAATATCTTTAACTATAWTWGTTAAAYATATCKATAGTGARATATTAACTGATAGACCAATTATCGGTGTTATTGCTCAGCCGGGTGGCGGTAGTGGCCAGCAGTATATAGCGGCCAGTAATGTTAAATGGCTAGAGAGTGCCGGTGCCCGAGTGGTATGTATTATAAATTTACTTTAAATTTTTTTTTCTAAAATTTATCCGTAAATAAAGTTTTTAAAATAAAGTGCATACTAAAACATATTGTTTTTAAAAAAMATATATAATTTAGATACCAGTGCTCKCTGAACAAAACGCTAGCTATTATGATCAAATATGGCAAATAACTAACGGCCTACTAGTACCGGGTGMTGGATCTACATATCCATCAGCAAATGCAAATCAATACCGTTTTGGCGATTATTATATCTATAATATTGCTGCCAAAAATAAGGATAGAAGACACTATCCGATTTTTGCTACCTGTGCCGGTATGTACCGATTGATTGACTTGTTGGCTCCCGGTCTGRTAGACAAAGATGWTTGTCCCGGTGCTGAAAACCAGGCCTTTAAGTTGGACTTTAGGAAWGATTATGAAACGAGTCGTTTGTTTAAAAATGCCGACAAAAASATTACTAATGTATATAAAAAAAAATTAATTTATAATWTTTATATAAAACATATTMACACACAAAAAAATAATTAGTTATMAATATTTATATTTATTTTTTTTTTAATTTAARTTAATATTTATTTAATTTTKTAAAAATTTAAATTAATATTTATTTTTTTTTTWWATTTTAATTAATATTTATTTTWATTYTTTGTAATTTAAATTAATATTTATTTTTTTTTTTTTTAWTTTACGTTAATRTTTATTTTTTATTTTTTGTAATTTAAATTAATATTTAGTTATAATTTTTTTTTAATTTAAATTAAAATATTTATAATTTTGTTTTTGGTTTTAGATACTATCGACTAAAAACGTTACGTTCAATACACACTACTATTGTTATCGGGCCTCAAATTTGGACAGTCCAGCGGTGGCCAAACATATACGGGTAATATCGACAAACCGTGACTCCAATGACCGGGAATTTGTAACCACATTAGAGTCAACAGCAGGTGAAGTACCTGTCTATGCGGTTCAATGGCATCCGGAAAAAAATCCGTATGAGTTCCCCAGTAAAGGCCATAATAATCGTATACCTCATACCACGGATGCCGTCAAAGTTAGCCAATATATGGCCGACTTTTTTGTTGGTGAGTGCCGTCAAAATAAATTGCTTATAGAGGACGAGGATGTTATTAAACCAAATCTAATTTATAACTACAGTCCCCGATATGAGGGCAAACACGATGTCTATGATTTTGAGCAAATTTATGTTTTTTAGATAATAATAAAAAAAATTATTAGTGAAAAAACAAATATTAATTTTTTTTTAAATGTAAAATAATATAATTAATTATATGTAGATTTTTTTAGCAAATTTATGTTTTTTAAAAATAATTGACAACAAAAATATTCTTATTATTATGTTTGTCAATGTAATAAAAAAAATTTATTGATTATTAATTATTAGTATTTTATATATTTTTAGTTAATTATATAACTGTTAAATTATAATAGTATAATATTTTTATTAGTATTATATATATCAATATAAATATATATATATATATATCTTTAATTAATTATATAACTATTAAATAATAAGATTATAATATAATATTTTTATCTTATTGTTTATAGTGTACAATATTTTAGGTGTGAGTTTAAGATTTAATAAATTGTTTAAAAAATTATATTAACTTAATTATTATGATTTTGTTAGTTTTTAAAAAATTGCTTAATTTATAAATAATTTTCGTTTTAATAACATAAAACCAAATAAATCATTTTAGATTTAATAAATAAAAAATAAATTAAATTGTAAATATATCATAACTGTTCAAATAATTATTTTAGTTATTACGATAATAACTAAAATCTATAATTTATTATATAATATCAAATATAAATATACAGTGTATATAAATATATATAAAATATATATATAATCCAAAAGTTACAGTATATTAATCAACAACAACAACAAAATTATTTTAATAAATAAATATAATTTATTATTAAATAATTTATTATTAATAGATGATATAAAAATCCCATTATAACTATCGCCAATAATTTTAATGTTATTTTTTTGGTTATTGTATAATATTATATAAAAACAAATAACATAACAACACTGTATATAAATTAGTTATTATTAATTRTATTATATATATATACACACACAATAAAAACAATAAAAACAACAGTTAATTAGTTGTATAATATATATACATAAATTATAACTGTTAATTGATTTAATCAAAAAATAATAATAAATGCCATCAAAATAGAAAACCCAATTTATATTCAACTAATTATTTAATCTTGATAACTTTTTTAAAAAAATATATATAATAATATAAAAATATAACATTATAATTGATAATTTTAAAAAAATGTAATTTATAAACTAATAAATTAGATTAAGTATAAATTATTTAAATAAATAATATTATAAATTAAGTAATAAATTAATAGATGAATAATAATTTATAGTAGTGTATATATATATATATATATATATTACACTACTATAAAAAATACAAAACAAAATTATACCTATTAATTTAGTTCAATATATATATATATAATATATATAAAAAATAATAACATAAATATATTATATAATTATATTATAAATCTAAACTAGTATTTATTATATACATTATATGCATAATTTTAATATTTAATATTATTATTCATATATAATGATCTTGTTTAAATATATTTATTAATTAAAATAATATTATTAGATGTAATGCATAATTATTTTTTTGATAGTAATCAAAAAATTTTATATTTTATTTTTTATCAAATATATATTGTTTTCTAATTTTATATCATAAWTATTAGATTTTGTTRATAATATTTAAATAATTATATATAT
>NW_026533191.1:250000-267500 GCF_028296485.1 Oppia nitens
ATATTGTATATTAATAATAATTATTACCTTTTTTTTTTTGTTGTTTGGTGTCCCACCCCATCATCATCATCATCCTATCTACCGTCAAATTATTACCTGGGGTGGGGGTGGTTGGGGTTATTAGTTATGGTAAATACAACCTATTGTCTGAGCAGCCAAAGTGCCAAACCTACCGATAAGTGCGACGGCGGCACCGGTAGTAGTTGGATACGTGCGGAAAAAAGTCACGGCAAATATACATGTATTATATGATAGTATAGTATATCGCAATTTATTTAACTCTATGTTAACGTAATTAATAAAAATTATTGTTTGTTTTTGAAGGTCCCACCAATTCAACCGACAGTTCCCCAGATAGACTGAATGCCGGATCGATAGTCGGTATTGTTGTGGCTTCGGTAGCCTCGCTATCGGTAGTAGTGTTTGTCATCTACAAGAGGTTACGCAAGACTCGCAACAATTATCAACCATTGGATTAGTAGTAGTAGTAGTATTAGTAGTGATAGGAGTAGTAGTAGTAGTGATAGGAGTAGTAGTAGTGATAGGAGTAGTAGTGGTAGGAGTAGTAGTGATAGTAGTAGTAGTGATAGGAGTAGTAGTAGTGATAGGAGTGGTAGTAGTAAACTAATGATAAGGATTGTTATGATTATCGTCTCTATAATTAAATCTCATTAAATAAAAATCTCTTAATTTTTTTCATTGAATTTATTATATATTAATTGAAAAAAAAAATTTTGTCTTTTGTTTACACAATTATTGTATAAATTTACAATTTATTAAACATTAATATCATTACATTAATTTTATATTAATATATCATATATATATATATATATAACTTATAAATTTAATTATATTTGTGGTAATACAACAATTTTAAAAGTACCGTTAATATTAATATACAACATAAATATATAAATATTTTTTTTTGATGAATGATTAGCAATTAAAATTTATATATCAAATATATAYATATATATTTGAAAATTACAATAAATAATTATAATATATTGATAAAAAATATCTATATAAATATTTTTTGAAAACATTTAACATAACAGATCAATAAATAACCTTATATTTGATAATAATTTTTTTAAAGGTATATATATATTAATAGACAAAAAATTTTATTATTACAAATACATATATAACAATACACAATAGATTTTGTTTGTTTATAAATTATTAATAATATTATTATTGTTTGTTAAAAATATTGTAAAATTGTATTTATTTTAAAAATAGATATTATCTATTAATTAATAGATTATACATTATATATAGATAAATGATTATATCTTAAAATTATTATTATTATTATATTATGTTAATAAATATATATATATATATATAAGTATATATAAGTCGTGTAAGTATATATATATATAAGTATATATATGCAAATAAAAATTTGTGATAAATTATTATTATTGAAGATTATTGAAGAAATACATATTAAATAATAATAATAATAATAATAATAATAATAATAATAATAATCATAAAAAACAGGAAAAATGAATTCACATTAGGGTTTGACAGTTGAGTTGTTGTGACGGCAGGTCGTTATGGGACTTACGGTTGACCATCGATATGGTTGTCTGAGACATGAGATCATTAGATCCGGAGCTAACACGTCGGCATCGACCGCAACAAATCACTTTCTTGATGTCCTCCAACTATATACATAAATATATATATATATATGCCAAACATATAGATATCATTTAAACATTAATAATAAATAAAAACTAACGATAGTTTATACTGTAATGTTATAATTTATATATATATTTAATAAGTGATTTTCGCAACTTATATGTATTGTAAAGTTATATAATTTTATATATATATATACATATATATATATGTATATATATGCCAAACATAGATATCATTTAAACATTAATAATAAATAAATAAATAAATAAAACTAACGATAGTTTATATTGTAATGTAATAATTTATTTATATATATATTTAATAAGTGATTTTCGCAACTTATGTATTGTAAAGTTATATAATTTATATACGGTATATATATTTATTTAGCGGTAAAATACTAATGTTATTATTATTAGGTCCAATCGATAAATGGCGATTAACAATATATATATATATATATATATATATATATATAATGTTATCCAAATAAAAAAATTTTTTTTGTTGAGGACAGGGATATATATACAGTATATATATATATATATATATATATATATATATATATTATATGCTGTATCTCATGTGACATACAATTTGTCTTAACTATAGCCGAAAAAAACAAATTGATAGCATTTAAGCGCTTTTACGATTTGAAAATGATTTATATATATATATATATATATATTCACTGTTAATCTAAAAACAGTTTTAACTTTATTCAATACTATCATGTAATGGACACTCATATTTAATAGTCTCTCTCTCTCTCTCTCTCTCTCTCTCTCTCTCTTCTCTCTCTCTCTCTCTCACTCACTCACTCACTCACTCACTCACTATATATATATATATATATATATATATATATATATATATATATATATATATATATATATATATATATATATATATATATATATATATATTATAATGTAATCAACTAAAACATTAGACTCACTCAATATATATATATATATATATAATTACTGGCAGTTGAATATGCCTTTTGATATTTATTTTGGACAGCATATCGATGTCCATATAAATATACAGTACATATACAGTACATATACAGTATATCTCCAAACAGCACTTAATCATTACATAAATATATACTACGAGATATAACAAGAATATTCTGCATCAATAATAATAATAATAATCTATACATATAAAAAATTGCAATTAACTTAAACCTAACCCACTAAAACTTGTAGCACTTATGTATAGAGAAGCTAAATAAGATACATTTAGCACATAATAAATTTATTATATATATATATATATATTAATATATAATATTTATATTTATATAAGATATATTTCAATAAAAAGTATATATATATATATAAAGTTTATCGGTGTAATATAAAAAACAAACAACAAATAAATTATAAATAATGTATAAAAAATAATATCATAGTATAGTATATAACATAGATTTAAGTTTTTTAAGTGCTATTAACCAATTTTATTTAATATATCAAATAAAAAAAATAAAAAGTCAATAATTTAATAACAAATTATAAATAAAATATTTTACTGATAATTATAGTTTACAATTATAGTACTAACTTATATAATACTATAATAATAATAATAATAATTTTTTTTAATTGAAATAATTATTAATGTCAATAATAATAAAAAATATTGTATAAATAAATATATGATAATTTTTTATTTTACTGATTAAACATAATAATTTATTTATTTATTAATTAAAAAACGATTATATTATGTTTATATAAAAAAAAATCAAAAACAATTTATAAACAATTGTTTTCTACTGTACTATTGTTTTTTGATAAATATCTAACCAATAATAATAAAAACAAAAATAAAATAAAATTTATCTCTAAAAATAAAATTACTTATAAATTTACTTTCTATCACTTATTAATAATACATAGAAAAAAAATAATTTTTAAAGTATAAATCTACAAAATTATTGCACCAGTGTATTGTCACTTAAAAAAACTTTTTTCAAATTAAATAAAMTAATTAKTAATATAAATGATAAGTATATTTTAAGATTTAATATATATATATATATAATTATTAGCATATATATATATAGACTGTAACTTATATACAGTAAAATATAGTATTTAGTTATATATTGATCCTTGTTTCCTATTATTTAATTAAATTTACCCTGTATATTAGTAAAATTAGTAGTAGTAAATAGCTATAATATTGTGTTACTTTACATTATACCCTATATATATATATAAATTTTTATATAATATCTAATAATTTTGTTATGTATTTGGAATATACTTAAAAAGTTATTTTGGTTCATAGAAAATATGCTAATATTTTAATTTTAAAATTTTTAGCAAATTTTTGTTTTGTTTTGTAAAATTTTGGTAATATATATATATAAATAAATTTTTATATAATATCTCATAATTTTTTTGMTATGTATTTTTTTGATTATACTTTTATTGAAGTAGAAATAATACAATAGATTAATGTATCGATTATATATAGATATATTATAAATTAAATCATTATTAAAAAAATAAAATAAAATAATTATTAATATAAATGATAAGTATATTTTAAGATTTAATATATATATATAATTATTAGCATATAATAGATTATACAATAGATTAGTGGATCGATTATATACAGTATATATATTTATATATTATAAATTAAATCATTATTTAAAAAAAATTAAACAACAAATAAAATAATTATTAAAATTTAAGGGAAAACATTACCTTAAAATTTTTGCTCATAAAACAATAGATTAGTGGATCGATTAAGGAGTGTATTATCGATAGAAAGTGGCATAAAAAGTATGAATAGACAAAAAAGTAGTATTGCTGTGATGTCAGTCCCAATCGTAAGTCATCAAACAGCCATAGGACCAGATTGAAGATCTGCAATGGCATCCAACAAATGGCAAACGATGAGACCAGTGTGCACAACATTTTCACTACCTGTCCATATATATACATCAATGGTTTTAGATTGGGGGGGAGGACGGGAGGAACGGGATATGTGGAAGTTGAATGGATTGGTATGATGTGGTAGTGGTTTTTTTATGGATAAATAAAAAAAATTATTATTATAAGCAATATATACTATATTTGTTGGTATTATTTGTTTTTATTTAGGCACAGAATATTCTGTAAAATGCATATTATTTGGATTCAATCAACAATTTTAATATATATATACATACATTGATGGTTATTATGGGGGAGGGAACGGTGGGGAACGGGATATGTGGGGTTGGAGGGGTTAGTATGATGTGGTGGTTTGTTTTGGATAAATTATAAGTTATATACACAAAAAATTATAAGTATTATAATATACATATATATATAATGCAAATTGATAATAATAATATAAATATAATGCTATTGAATACAAATAATTTACAGAATATTCTGTGCCAAAATAAAAAATACCCATAAATATAGTATATATAAATGTATTATATATAATATATGTAATTAATATCTTAAATATATATAATTTATGTATTATATATAATATATATACTATATTTATGGGTATTTTTTTAAATATTTTGTATTATTTAGATTTAATCAAYAATTTTTTATTTAAATAATAAAATAAATACTATTTTAAAATTAACATTTAAATAATGATTACAATTAGTTGTTTTATTTAATTATTATTATTATTATTACTTATWAAAAATTGCAATAAATAAATAAAAMTWAATATTTAAGTTAGTTAGCGAATTAAATTTCCAGTTTAAAAATAATTTATTAAATTATATTATWTTTATTTTAWTATTCAAATRTAACATATGATATGCAATGTAAAACACTATATAATATACTATATAATATATACAGTATATTAATATAAAGTGATTWTMACTATAAGTTTTTTTAAATCTTATTTTTGTGTTTTAGTTTTAGAYGCACTTTGAATAATTATATACCATTAACCTACTATTTAACAAATAATATAATAATAACATTTACATTACTACTAGTWATACTACTATKACWAGTATATACAATATCATAGACCATAGCATATATATATATATATATATATATATACAGTAAACTATAGTATTTAATTATATAGATCCATGTTTCCTATTATTTAATTAAATTTTCTACTGTATATTATTAAAACAGCTATAATATTGTATTACTTTACTTTTGATATATATATAAATAAATTTTTATATAATATCTCAAAATTTTGTTATGTATTTGGAAAATATATATTCAAAAAGTTATTTTTGTTTCATAGAAAAATATGCTAATATTTTAATTGTAAAATTTTTAGYAAATTTTTTGTTTTRTATAAATTTTTGGTAAAATATCATATTATTATATACAGTATATATATACTGTATATATACTTTAATCTGATTCAAACACTATGTATAAAAATTKKTTTTTTWWATTTTCATAATATTATATATTRTATTATAGTGTTGTTGTACTTATTATACTTTACTGTAAGTGTGATATACAGTATAATAATAATAATAATAATAATAAAACAATAATACWGTGTTAACATTTWACGATAATGTTTTTAAATGTCTAAATCTWAACAAAAAATTGATAGTTGAYGTTAAATAGTAAWACAAATTTTAATGKTAATGACATAAAAATCTAAAAATATATTATCCTATTATTTACATAACATGTAATATGACGTACAGTACATTTAACATACATGTATAATATATATGTATATAAATTTATATATATATATATATACTGTATATAAAAATACTATACACTTGTTTTATCATTCAAACAAACAAAAGGGGTATTTATTATATTTAGTTTAAAAGCTTTAATTACATTATTAATGTTTAGACTTGTGACGGGCATATATGAGTGTTTACCCGTCAAATGCCCGTAAAGTAAGACTTTACGAAGCAATAAGCAATGCGGGGTATGATTGATAGGGAACTGTGACGTTATTTATTACTGGCTTGCTATATGAAGACTATTTAAGCGTTACGGTATATTTGTATGGGTTATCTGTTACGTCACAGTATATTTGAATAGCCCATTCGGGGCTCTGGTAACTGCGCTATATATCGGTATTTAGTATCGGAAGCCTATTATCGGATCGACAAATAGATACATCCGAGTTATCAGAATTTATGAATCAATTGTCAATACTCTTAAGCTTAATAAATGGTACAACTATTATGAGAGCCTGGAAGCCCCTCCTAGACTAGCTATTGCTAGCCTGAGCTTCTCCTTGAGCTTGAGCTTCGATTTTATTGATAAATATAATGAGATAGTTAATGATTTACATGTATTGCTTATTACAGCTATTAAACATAATAATAATTAAATTAAACTTATTTACAATATTAATAATAAATTATAATGCATTTTAAATAACAAAACATAATATTAATAAACAAATAATTAATACGAAATTAGAAAATAATATCAAATATAGTTAATTTAAAATATAATTAATAAATTTAAATGTGGTTTTATATCGCACATTATAAAATCGACTTTGTAATGTGCGATTGGTATCGGTAGGAGCGCTGATGATATTTGTCCCGTTATAGACTAAACATTAATATATTTATAAAAAAAAATTGTATTTTTATATTTATTGTTTTTTTAAAAAATATATGTAATAAATAATACAATTTCAATACAAACATTTTTTAATTGTTAAAATTTTTTTTAAACATGTTAAAATAAATTAATTAGGAATTAAATTAAATTATATAATTTTTTTTATCAAAAAAAACTTATATTAATTAATTTGTAAAKTATTTAAACCTATACTTGAATACTAAATAACTAATACACATAGATATATATAAATAATATTAATAATTATATTGTTGTTTTAGAAACTATATAATAATATAAAATGCAATTTATTTACTGTACTATATATACTAATTGTACATAAGTTTGATATTATATATTTTTTTTGATATAACAAAAATAAAACATATGTCACTAAATAATCACTAATACAAGTGAATATGTGTTTGAAATTTTAATCAAAGTTTTGATAACCAATTGTAAAAAAAAATCAATAAAATTTGAAAAAAATTATGGATATTATTCTTTAATTTTTTTTATTATTTTGTTGACCTCTAGTTTATATATATAGTATATATTATATATATAATAGTATAATAGTATATATTATATACTGTTTATATTTGTAATATATTTTATATTATGTACACACAATTGTTATATAATAATTTATATCAATTAAATAAATGCTACTTTATTTTTCCCAAGTTAATTAAATGTATATATATATATATATTTGTTTTATAAATATAAATAGTAAAACATTATAATACATACGATAAACAAACATAATAACAAATTATATATATAAAATATTTATGTTATTATATGTTATAATAATAATAGTAATAATAATAAAAATTATTTACAGTTTATTACAAAATTGTTTTTAAATATTAAACATAGCAAACACTTACTAATAAATAAATCTAATATTTTATTTAAGATAATAATAATAAAAATATATTGTATATTATATGTTATTATTTTGTTAGCTATAAGAAAAACTACATAATATATATATATATATAAATCTTATATAAAGTTTATTACTTAAAATTAACTTAACTTATAAACTACTTGTTTAGAAATTGATCCAAAAATATATTAGTTTATTATATAAATATAAATAATGTAAATTTATATAAAGTTTTATATACTATAGAAAATTTGTTGAAACTTTATAATCCTATTTTTGTTGTTGTTGTTGGTTATATTATTTGTATGAATGTTTTCAAATTTAAATTAAAATAATATTTATATAAAATATAAATAATATAAAATAATATATAATTTTAAATTTATTAGAAAAAAGCAAATAAAATTGCTTCAAACTTTTTTTTTATTTAAGTAATATATATATATATATATATATAGTAATATATATGCATAATTTTAGCAAATTGCATTTGCATTTAAATTTGTTGCTTGATAAATATGCTAAATTGGGCTAAAATTTATATGCAAAATTAGATTTATATGAAAATGATATTTTTTTGAAGATAAATAGATTTTATCTTTTTTCATATTTAATAATAATAAAAAAATTGATATAATAAATTTTATATACATATTGTGTAAAAAATACTAAATATTTAATACACACGAATACTAATTATATTTAGTATTATTATTATTATTATTATTATTATGATATTATTGAAAAATATTATTTTCATAATAGGGATAAATACAGTACAGTATTATACTGTTTAAGCAAATAATATTAACATAATATTATTTTATGCCAAATTTTTTTTTGTGACTATTTATTATATCCAAAAAAATTGATATATAAAATATTAGAGTAATATATTCATATAAAACTATATTATATCTATATATATATATATATACTATAAATTTATTATATATATATATATATGTGTGTGTGTGTATTATACCGGTATTTTACATTAAGGTTTTAGTTTATATAATCTAAATAAAACCCATTTTATTCAATTAGATATAATCAACTTTTTTTTGCTTAACAAAATACAATATATAAACCAATGGGATTATAGTTGGGATATAATGCTATAGGATTTAGGCTATATATTATATATATATATATATAGTATACATATATATATATATAAAAAATAATACTAATTCATATATATATATATTAATTATTTTTTTTGAAATAATATAACATCTATAATGCACAATACAATATACTGTATTATATTTTTTTTTGCTAATATAACTATAATAATAAACTAAATTATGCTAAACTGTTGAGTGAAAATAGTTTAATTAAAATATTTTATATATATATATAAATACATAATAATTGTTTGATAAAATATTTGATTAAACTTTTTTCCAGCACTTATGTTTCCGGACAACTGTCCGATTATTTTTTTTGCCGGACTGTCCAATGTTTAATAAATAAGTATTTAATAGCATTTATTTTTTAATTAAAAATGTGTTATTAAACTATTAAAATTATTATCTAATATATATATATATATATTGTTATTTATAAATGATTATATAGTTATACTATTAGAGATGGATAAATAGATATTTATAATAAATTTTATTGAGAAAATTTCTAGTAAATTACTTTGGGAATAAATTTCTATAAAAATTTTACATTACTATTAAACTATAGGATTCCCATATCTATTATAATACTATATTGTATATAATGTATAAAATATTTTTTTTGTTGATAAAATATATTGGAAATAAAAATAAAATATAATTTAAATATAAACACTAATTAATTTTTAATAAAAAGTTAACTAATTTAATATATAAATATATTAGTTTTTTTTTAAAAAAAAATGTTAAAAATATTTATAGAAAAATTATAATAATTTCCAAATTGTTCACCAAAAACAACAACAACAACAACAACAACAAATAGTTGGCAATCCTATTAGTACTACAATTTAATGTGTTTTTTGTTGTTGTTGTTGTTGTTGATATTGTTGACCAAAATACCCTAAATAGATATTATATTACTTGAAACTACCAGTGCATCCGGGAAGTCATCACTTAAAATGTTTGTTGACGTCAATTGTTTTTTTTCCTCTAATTTTTTTTTTTATTATTATTTGCGATATCATATATATATAAATACAAAGAAAAAATAATAAATTAATCAAATTATATATATCTATAGTATATATATATATAAATCAAAATATATATATATATAAATACAGTATATATATATATATATATTGTTGATTATAAATTGATTTTTCCCAAAAAGTAGTAAATAATAATAATAATAATAATAATGTAATCATAATATAATATATTTATTGTACTATTATTAATGATCAATAGGTTTATATAGTGTAACACATAAAAGCATCAATTATTTAATGATTTTTATGTACATTAATAATATTGATATTAATTAATTATTTAACAATATATATATATATAAATTTTATATATATATATATATATATATATATATATATATATATATATATATATATATATTTGTATTACATATAGATATTTTATAACATGTATTTTAAAAGAGAAACTTTTTATTTTGGAAATTAGTTTTCAAAGTTTATAAAAATTTTTATAGTATTCAAAAATTTTGAAAGTTTTGTTATTAAAGATATAAATTTTTTAAAAAAAATAATACAATTTATACAATTTTAATATTTGTAATAAAATTCAAAACAAAACTAATAATGCAATTCAAGTTATTTTTAATTTATGTTTATATGTTTATATTAATCTTAAAAAAAAAATAATTTCTAAATAAAATGTTTTGTAAAAATATGATATTTTCATTTTTAAATTTATAGCTTTGGATATATATATATATATATATATACTGTATATAAAATATATTTTTATATTGTTTACTACATTGTGTACACCAAAAAAATTTGAAAAATAAATAATCTATATTGATTTTATATAAAAATTTTTAATATGATGTACTTTATTTTATTTTAATGTTTATATATATATATATACATTCATATCTTCAATAAAAAATATCTAAAAATAATATATTTAGTTACAAACTTTTTGTTTAAAAAAAATATATCATATATTAAATATATAGAGTATATATATATATATATTTGCAAAAAAATAATAATGATATTTATATTCAAAAATATTATTATTATATTTAAATCTCTTTTTTATAGTCATTATTATTATTATTATTATTAAGCAATAGTTATGGCAATCATTGTTAGTAAATAAAATCTTAAGCATATATAGTCTATTAATAATAATAATATTTACTATTGTTTTGATTATTATTTATTATAATATATACTATATATAGAAGTAATGCATCGTTTATTTTCTCAATTTTTTTCTGTATAAAAACATCAATCATTTAATAAGATTTTTTTTATATATAATTTAGTTAATGTAAATTATTTTATCTTTTATTTATTTTTGGAAAAAAATAAAAAAATAAGTAACCAAATAAAAACTTGTTTAAGATAATCAATCAAATTGATAATACTATTGGGAAATTACTTGGAAATATTATAAAAGAGAGGGTATATATCGCTTAATTGTTTTAACTTAATTAAGTTAATTAAATAAATATTTAAATTTTCATATTAGTTAACTAAATAAATATTATATATATAATATATATATATATGAATAATATTTATTTAGTTACTAATATATATATATATATATATATATATAGATATAATTGACTGAAACTGATGTTTATTTAGTGTAAATCAAATGAACTTTTAAAAAATAAATATTGATTTTATTTAAATGTATTGACTGTTTAAATGTTATTAAATTTGTTTTATATATTAAATATTTAGTAAATATATAATAATTTTTGTAGTGATTCTCAATAATAATATTAATAATAAAGTGCATTAAAATGTTATAAAGGATGTAAAAAAATATAGTCTAAATAAAATATATATTCAATTCATATTTGCAAATACATTGACAAACAATTTAGCGTATATTAAGTATAATAAAAATAATTTAATCAATAGATATCAATCAAACATTTGTGTGATGTGTTTGTGTCATACATAACAACTTAATAATAAAAATAAAAAAATATATTTACGAATAACAGTATACAGAATATTCTGACAATAAATACAAACAATTTTTTTCTCTCTCTCTCTCTCTCTCTCTCTCTCTCTCTCTCTTTCATTATCTATCTATCTATTCATCAAACATTATATAACATATTTTCAAAATCAAAATGYYTTTTAAAAAATAAATAAAATCATCTCAAATATGACATATATTTATAAAGTAAATAACTTGTATAAAAAAAATTTCAATGATTAAATCACTCACTCACTCACTCACTAAACAAAATAAAATTTATTATTATTATTATTATGATTACTTATTTATGATAATCATATTTACATATACAGCAAATATGATTTTACTTAAATATTKTAAATGTAAAATACATGTCAAAACATAATAAATATATTATGAAATAAAAAGTTATTAAATAATATCTATTTAAAAAAATTCAATCAATAAAAAAATATTGTTTAATATTTAATTTTCTAACATTTCATGAATCATATATTATATATTTGTTTTTTTTTTTGTTTATTATTATTATTATTATTAATAGTAATTCAAAATTCAAATATTATTCAAAATAATAATAATATAATTGGTAAAACTAATTTTCCGCAAATTAATTATTTTTATTTTCTTAAAATTTTTCAATTATAATTAACTCATTAATATTATTATAGCATATTATATTAAACATAAAAAAATAATTTTATGTTTATGATTAACATACCAATATTGAATACATATTAATATTTATTATAATTATTATTAATAAAAAAAATAACTATTAATATATCTATAAATACTATAGAATTTATAGTATAGATAATTATTGTTTAAAATTTAATTATWATTTTTWTTAATCATTATAACAGTATGTTATTAWTTRACATATTATTAATTATTTTTTAGTTATAGATTTATGATTTATATATAMAATTTATATATAAATATACAACAACAACAACAACAAAAATTATTATTATTATTATTATTATTCATAGTAATTCAAAATTAAAATATTATTCAAAATTGGTAAAAATAACTATTAATATATCTATAAATATTATTATTATTATTATTATTATTTAATTATAATTATATAACAGTATGTTATTATAATATATTATAATTATTATTATTATTATTATTATTATATTTATTAATTAATTATTAGTATTATAATTATTTATTTTTACTATTAAATTATATTATTATTAGTTAAAAAAACATTAGTTCAAAAAAAAMMAAAAMMAAACAAATCATACCTTAATTTTAGTCCTAAGCTGTGCCTCATCTCTGGCCATATTTGCATTACCGGGTATTATATGTTTGAATGTTTTCACRCCAATCGACGTATAGAGAAAGCTCAGGGCGAGGAACGGTACCAGAAATGTCGACACAAATATAAYMSCGGTATATATTTTGCCGGTTGTTTCGCCCTCCCAGCTCTCCCGACAGTCATGATATTCCTGTCCATTGTAGCGAAAGTGTACGGCACGGCATACCAGCAGTAGGGGTGAGCCGATGGCCAGGCTTACCATCCAAATGATTGCAATCATGAAATTGGTTTGCGATTCAAACCAATAGCGAGATCTCAATGGGAAWACAATAGCAAAATATCTGGTAATTTAAATACAAAAAAAAATATATTTATATAATTAGAAAAAAAATAATTAATTTTTTAWATATATAAGTATATACTCAWTAAATTAACGATAATTAATAATATATTTATTATAACTATATATATTAAATAAAATTAAAAATAAAATRCATATAATAWTATTATTAWTATTATTAAAAAATAATATAATTAATTGCATTGGATATAGTTATGGAAAGAAAAAATTAATTATAAATATATTAAAATAATTTTTGTGTGTTGTGTGTGTCTAGCATTTTAATTATATATTAATATATTGATATATATAACTAAAAAATAATAATATATATTATATTAATTAATAGTAATACTATTTTATATATATTATAATATCCACACAAAAATTAATCATAAAGTTTTTAYAATTAAAGTCTATATATTTATAWTTTTGGATAAAATAATATATAATTGGRAAAAATAATTTTCCGMAAATTAATAATTTTTTGATTACTTTTTCAATTATAATTAACTYTAATTAATATTATTATTGCATATTATATAAAACTAAAAAATAATTTTATGTTTATAATTAACATATCAATATTGAATACATACTTTYTTTWAATTAGATTAWTTTTTTWAATCTAAAAATAAATAAATTTACAATTATAGTATGTATGATAACTATAATATCAATATAATAATATTTTTGTAATTTTAATAATTTATAAAATTTAYTATAACTTATTTATTTTTAATTATATTACTCGATTAAAATCTCATAAAATAAAAATATGTTTATAAGCGATATATATATATATATGTTAACTAAGTGTTAATAGTTGTAAAAAATTATWTATTTATACATAACATCTAAAATTAATTATATTTTTGTTAATAGTTGGCTATTCATTGCTATTAATATGTTTTAATTTTCAAATTATATTACTTAAACATTGTATAAAATTGTATAAAACATTTTTTTATTAATATTTTTTCTTTGAGTACTATTACTATATATAATAAAATCTAAAATAATTAAATTTAGATAATTATGTAATTATAGAAAATTATAAATTCTATATAAATATATATATATATATATATTTACTGTACTATAAATTAGTAAAAATTTATTTTAAATTATACAATATTATAATAATATTTAATAATWTTAWCTTGAAATTAGCAAATATGATATTATGATTTTAAAAATACATTAAAGTAATTATTATATACTKTTTATRCAGTAATGTCTATATATATAATATTTATATATTATWTATAATTCAAACAACACTTACACATTAAAAATATCATAAAATGTTAATTAGGATAATATATCTATAAATTTATAATTAATATATATATATATTTAATTWRATTTATATTAATATATATATTACATAAYTTTAGAAAATATTTAATCATATATAGATTATTTTATAAATAAATTATTATAAATGAAAATAAAAAATTTAGACCCCTATTGATTCAMTATAGAGTTTATACACTAGAGAGTCAAATCATCAAATTATATATATATATATATATATATATATATATATATATATATATATATATASAGTAAATATAATGAATTATATTAATGGTTTATAATTTATAATAAAGATTTTATATATATATATATATATATAATGTATACTGTAATTGCTAATGATCATAATATTAGTTACAATATATATATATATATATATATATATATATATATATATTAATAAATATATAACAATATATGTAAATTATTCATTAAATAGCACCAAATATTTAAATAAATAATTCAAGTATTATTAAATTGTCTATTGCTATTACATACCATGTTTAAAAGTATGATAAATTATGAAAAATTTTTAAATAACAAATTAAATTTTATATATTTTTTGAAATTAATAATTTAAATATATACAGATATATATATATATACATATAATTAGCATTTATTTATATATAAAGGTATTTATTAACAGTATATGCTAATTAATTTTAAAAGTCACTTAATTTTATAAATTATTTTCTATTGAATATATTATAATTTTATATTAAATGTCAACTTATTTTCCCAAATTGTAATCATATTTGTGTAAACAGTAAACATCTATATATATATATATATATATATATTATGAAAATAAAATAAACAATTATTGTCTACTAAATTTATTTTATATATATATATATATATATATATATATATATATATATGTTATATTTAAATATTTAATTATATAAAATTACTATTTATGAGTACATATATCACATAACTTTTAATATATTAGAAAAAGTATTATTTTTTTGTCATAAAAATAATAATAATAATAATTATTATTATTATAACAAATCACGTAAATATTGCTAGATTTTTAAAAAAAAATTAAACATTTTTTTTGTGAAAAATCAATTTACTGTAAACAACTGTAAAAAACTAAAAGTTTTTTAATCTATAGAAATACTGTCTATAAATTTATAATTTTAAATTTCTAAAAATAATTTTTTTTTTAAAAATAAATTGTCTCCTATACTGAATATGTATTGTATTTATTATATATTTATGTCTATATTTGTGATGATTTAGTTTTTTTTTCAAAAAAAATTCAATTATTTTGTTGTTAACATTATATATATATATATATATATATATTTGAAAAAAAATAAATAATTCAACAAAAAATTATCTCAAATTACAAAATATTTTTACCTTAATATTAATAMTAATATTATTATTACTTATTTGTAATTTTCACGAAAAAAAATATTTTTATATATATATAAACACTTTTATCTAAATCTTGAAATTTTATTTTCAAACAAAATAAATTTTATAAATATAACAATAGATTATCTTTACAGACATACTGTATAATTAAAAAAAACACATCAAATAATTTGAAACAATAAAATTTCAATTGTTTTTAGTTGTTTGTTTAAATATTTTATTTTTTTGGTGGAAAATTTCAATGGAAAATGAAAGAAAAAAAACTATTTTTTTAAAACAAAAAAAAAACATTTCTATTGATATTAATATTATTTTGCAATAAACAGAATATTCTGTGAAATACCACGAATTTACTGTAATATTCCGTATTATTATTATTATTATTATTAATAGTGGTCTTCAATAATAGACAGTAAATRTAKAGTTCATAAACCAGTTAATGTTTTCTGGACTTTAYTATTATTTCAATGATWTSTTATTCAATTACTCTCTCTCTCTCTCTCTCTCTCTCTCTCTCTCTCTCTCTCTCTCTCTCTCTCTCTCTCTCTCTCTCTCTCTATATATCTCTCTCTCTCTCTCTCTCTCTCTCTCTCTCTCTCTCTCTCTCAGTCTCTCTCAGTCTCTATATAAGATTATATATATCTCTCTCTTTCTATATATATATATATACTGTATATATATATCTTTATCATCTATTTCTTTATATTTTCTCTCATCAATAAAAATTTATTCAATGAATAGGTCTGTTATGTGTGTGTGTGATATACGCCTAAATTATAAGAAAACTTATCGTTTTTTTTGTATGTGTGGTCACTCACTCACTCACTCACTCACTCACTCACTCACTCATTCATTCAGACTAATAGATTTTTATTATTATTATTGAATAATGAAGACATAAAAGAT
>NW_026533191.1:272500-420000 GCF_028296485.1 Oppia nitens
CAAAGGCCAGATTCATGAGGTATTTCCTCAGATCGGCCGACGATCGCTTATTATATAACAATACACAGGCGGCCACTAAGTTCAATATGAAGGCCAACAAAGCGGTAGCCGAGTACAGTATGGCCAGTACTACCCGATAGGTATGGCCCAGGGCTTCGAGTGCCGGCATTGACGATATGTTTAAAGTGATATTGTTGTCGGCGTATGGATTCAATGGATCCATTATTTATCTTTTTTTAACCAACAAAAAAAATAATATAATTAAAGTCCAAATATATATATATATATATTATTTGTTTCTTGAAAATAAAAAACACTTTTTATAATCCAATATACAATAGACTAACAAACAAACAATTTTCTTGTTGTTTGATATATCTATTGGTTTATTATTAGGTTTTTTTATTAGTTATGATTGAATTAAAATTAAAACTATTTTTTTATCAAATATAAAAAATTTTTGTTAACGTCAATAGACTTGGTTGTCAAACATTGTATATAAATATACTGTATATACACTATATATATATATATATATATATATATATATATATATATATATATATAACTTATATATGGAAAAAATGTGATGAAAATACAGTATATTTTTTGTTTAAATTAAAGTTTCATTTTTTTGTGGATAAAATTTTTATTTAAAAAACATTTGATGGACACTAGGTTTTTTGCGGTACATTAACTATACGCTTATAGTTAGTTATAAAATCATAACAACAATAAAAATATGAGAAGCTCTCTCTCTAGTATGACTTTCAATTTGTATGTATGTGTGTGTGTAGTATATTTGAGTTTAGGCGATACGGTTAGGGATGCTGTAGTCAATAGGGATAGTTAGGAGCAATGGGAAAGGCATTGCTAACAGAGCGCAGGCATATATATATATAAAGAAAGAGAGAGAGAGAGAGAGAGAGAGAGAGAGAGAGAGAGAGAGAGAGAGAATATATATATATATATTGTATATAAAGCCGACTATTGATCGCTTTATTTTTAAAAAAAAAACTTAAAAAAAAACTTAAATAAAAACTAAAATAAAATCTTTCATCAAATACAGTATACAGTATATTGTTTTGCAAAAAAAAATGTTTATTTTTTTAAAAAAAAGTAAAAAAAAGTTATATGATAGCTAATTTTATTTTATTTTATTGTTATTTGTTGGTAACATTTAAAATGCTTACTTTATTTTTTTTAGCAGCAAATAAAAAAATTTAAAACAAATATTTTATGACAATAAACAAAACAAAAATTATTTATGTCTATTATTTTTTTTCATCACTTTATTACTGTATTTAATATTAAATATATATTTCAATTATGATATTTCATATAAAATTATAAAAAATAGTAAAATATTTTTTGTTTTGTTTTTAAAATCCCATATGTATTATAGCAATTGCACTGAAATATATATATATATGTTTTATTGAAATACATTAATAATATAATATATATGAATTTGACAATAAAATAAATAATAATTTGAAAAATAGTTACAAATTGTAAAAATATTTTTTGAAATTACTTTTTTAAATGTAAAATAATTTTTTTTATTGCATTCCTAAACATTATTTTTTGAATTTCATTATCATTTAACTACATATTTGATTTAATTGACTAATATTTGGAAATATTTGATTTTGTAAAATAATTTAATAATAAAAAAAAATTGACTGAAATACCTAATACTAACAGCTATTATTTAATTTTCAACAAATAAATAAAAAATAATTGTTGAATAATGAAATACAATATAAATTATTATTATAAATCAATATATATATATAATATAATATGTGCTTATTTTTGTATTATTACTGTATATAAGATATATGCCGTATATATCAATATATACACATATATTGGATAATATGCGAAATATTGATATATAACGAAAAACTTAATAAATAATGGATTGTCATAAGATTAGATGTTAGTTATATATATATATATATATATATATATATATATATAACAAATATATGTATATATATAACAGCTAAAGGACAGATCTACACATATATATATATATATATATATATATATATATATATATATATATATATATTCACACAGATATACACACATATACATATATATACACATATATACACATATATACACATACATACACACACACACACACACACACACATACACACACAGACACACACATAAATACTCCATACTTAAATATACACACATACATACACACAAAAACATATACATTCATACATACATATACTCACACACACACATACATTCACACCCACATACATACACACACACAAACACACACTCATGTGAATCACAGTTTTGCTGACATTCAGTCAAATTACTAGTCTATATATACAGTGTATATAATAATTTATTGTTTTTACTGTCTATACGCGAAAAAAATACAATATTAATGTTACTGTATATCAAAAAAAACATGAATTTGTTTATTAGTAATATTACTAAATATTTTTTTTTATTATTTGCTTCATCGTTGAACTCATATATAAATTATTTATACATTGTATATATACAGTACCGGTATCTATATCTTTGAATATAATAAATGAAAGTAAATACATAAGCATTATATTGTATTAAAAAAACTAATAATAATAATAATAATAATAATAATAATAATATCCAATATATAAAGATTAATCATATTTTTTTGTTTCTTATTTCTTAACACAATATAATATTCACACAACAAATACAGTAAAGTGTATATAACTTATACTATATATATATATATATATATATATATATATATATATATATATACAGTATATACCATATATAAGGTTCTAGAAGTCAAATATGTGATATATTAATATACTTAACAATAATAACATTTTGATTGCTATAATACATGAACTTTTATTATTTATTTTTTTTTGCTAAAGATAAGACTGTATGTATTTTTTGTTGTTGGGTATAGATATAGTATATTATATACAACCTATTGTATATCATATATTTATATATTATACATATATATATATATATATATTAGATACTTTATATTATTATTTTTTATCCTACAAGTTAGTAATAAAAAAAAATTATTACACCATAAATTAAATTAATAACAAAATTAAAAAAATTTGAAATTAAAGTTTAGTTTTAAATCATTTGGAAAAACTAAATATAAAATTATTATTATTATTATTATTGTTTAATATATACAGTACTAGTATTTGAAATCAATGATAATTTAATTAAAATAATGTTTATTATTATTATTATTATTATCCTTAATAATCTTTTAATAAAATTATTTAGTGTCTACATTAGTATAATTATAATTAAAACAGTTTAGATGTAAAAATATAATTTAGATTTTCAAGTGTTTCAAATTTAAAATTGTTTTTTTTTAACATTTTCATAGTCTATTGAGATTATTTTTATTACGAAATTTATTTTATTTATTTTTTATRAAAAAATAAAATAAATGGTAATTATTRTTGTCATTATTAATTATATATGCTTTTTGCTTTTATATGATAATAATTATAATAAATAAAAACTTTTAAAAAATAAAATAAAACGTTTTTTTTAATACTAYTAGTATTTTAGGATTAGTTAGAGAGTTAGAGTGAGAGAGAGTGAGAGAGAGAGAGAGAGAGAGAGAGAGAGAGAGAGAGAGAGAGAGAGAGAKATTAATTAATTTAATGTAATGTCGAGTAATTTAACTGATGCTAAATAAAAAAAAACAAAATATATACTAAAATAATTTGCATAAAAATTTATATATATTGTATATACAGTATAATATACATTAATGATATACCAAAAAAATAAATAAAAATAAAACAATATTTAATGTCTAATATAATTTATTGAGATAAATGGATACAATTAGGTGCCCGGAAAACAACATAATATTTAAATATATATATATATATATTGTATATATAATAATATATTAGTTTATTTTTTTAAACAATTGTATTTAAACATATGTTTAAGCAATTGAAAGTAAATAAAAATTTGAAGAGTTAATCACCAAAAAATAAATAAAATAAAATATTTTAATATATTTTTTTAAAAAATAAAATTGTTAATATAYTGTACTGTATTTGTTAAGCTATGTTTTAAAAAATAATAATGWATAGCAAATTATTTAAATTATTATATTTGAGAATTTTTAAAAAATTTATATATATTCTTATATATATATATATAATATATACAGTATATATATAATATATACAGTATATATATATATAATATATACAGTATATATATATATAATATATACAGTATATATATATATAATATATACAGTATATATATATAATATATACAGTATATATATATAATATATACAGTATATATATATATATATATATATACAGTATATAAATATATATATATATAATATACAGTATATATACAGTATATATGATAAATAAATTTAAAAAAATAAATTAAAAATATATGCATTTATCATATAATTAAAATTCATAATTGATGTTTGAATTGTGTTTTTTTTGTTATATTGAAAACTTTGTATTAATGATCAGTAATTGATAGAAAATAATAATAATAATAATAATAATAAAAAGTTAAAAATTATATAATTTTTTGTTTGTTAGTAAAAAACCACGAAAATATTATCATTTTAAACCTCTATTTATTTTACCTATTAAAAATGTATTATTATTATTATTATTGTCCGATATATAGTAATTTTATTATTATTATTATTATTATTATGTAATGACAAAAAATGTTTCCTTATTTTTATTATATACARAACTTAACAAAACTAAAAATAAAAAAATTATTTTTAGTATAATATTATAGTTAATATTATTTCTATCAAATAATATACCGATATATATATATATATACTGTATATATATATATATAGTGCTAACCAATGGTCACATTATAAACAGCTGTTATGTTATGAGAGAAAAAAAGTGAGAAATTTATTTATTTTTTATATATAAAAAAAATTGAAATTATTATTTTTATTGACCATTAAATTATACCATAAAATTTGATATCATATACAACTCAAAATAAAAAGTTATATTTATATACTGTATATACAGTAGATTAACTAAAATAATAATATTATTGCAATTTAATTATTATAAATTGACCATAACTACAGTATATAATTTTTTTTAAAAATAATTTTAGTTTTAAATTATAAATTATATTATTTACGTAGATAACAAAAAAAATAAAATTTTTAAAAAATCAATTGAAATATAAAGTGATTGAATAAAATGAAAATAATATTAATAGTCATTTTTTCAACAAAAAAAAAATTTCAAAACAATTTGCATTAAATAGAAATTCATAAAAATGATGAAAAATATTATATTCAATATATTGAATATATATATATATTAGAAAAAAATCAATAAATCATTGTCAATGGTGTAAAATCTTAAATATTTATTTTTCTTTATTATTAAAATTTATTATTTATAAAGTACTAGATTTTCACAATAATAATAATAATTTATTTTATATGTCAATTATATATATATATATTTTAATAACTATGAAAATGATTTATGAAAACGAAATTAGTTTTGTTTATCTTATTTTTTTTGGTATTTAAAGAGTTTTTAGGCACTTATTAAATAATAATAATAATAAAACAATTTATAATATATATATATCTATTAATATCTTATCAATACTATATATATATAATAAATATATAATAATAATATAAATTATAGTTTGACTATAAAATTCAAATAACACAGCACTTTATAAGTATCCATAATTCATATATAAATTAATAAACAAAAAACAAACAAAACTTTGTGTGGTTTTTATAAAAAAAACTAAATTAAACTAAAATTATAACATAAAAAATACAATACAATAATAATAATCATTATTATTAGAGTCTATTGGAAAAAAATGTTGAGATGACAGACCCATACAAAAAAAAGGGTAATAATAATAATAATTATAATAACTGATTATTATTTGAGGTATAATAACCAAAACAGTCCTTCAAATAAAAAAAAGTTTATATCAATCAATAGGATGATGATTGGGGTGTAGTCCTCAAAATTGATGGTACGGGTAGTTATTGTTGGCCAGTACTGGTACTGGTGCTGGTGCTGGGGGTAGTAGTATTTTGTTTGGCAATGTTAATCAAATTGATGGCAGCACCCAATGCCCAACTAGTTTCGATACCATTTATTTTCTTAACCAACTATTTTTCATAAAAAATAAATAAAAATAAAATTTTTATTAAAAAAATAACAACAAAAAAATGATAATTAATTTTTTTTTGGGATAACTTTGGGATAATATTATAATTTCATAATAATAATAATAATAATAACTAATTATCTATTGTTAAACTAGATAATAGCATACTATACTAACATAATAATAATAATATAAATTATTTTTTTTAAATAACTAAACTTAAAGTTTCATTAAGCTATAGACAATTTTTTTTGTATATAAAAACCCATTTTCAATGTAATAAAAAATAGACAAAAAAAATAATATTAAATAAATTTTGTTTAAAAAAGTCTCAAAAAAATAACAGTAAAATTGTTTTATTTTTTGTACAATAAATACAGTGAAAACAATTCCTAAAAGTAATTGTATGTTAGAAAACACAACAAAAAAACCATTAAATCATTTTTCATATTTATCTTTGTTTATTATTTATGATAATAAAAATAATTTCTAAATTTCATTAAATTAAAATCTCATAATTTTTTTTAATATATATTATAGACTTTGAGATACTGTATGTATAAAAATCATTAGAAGCTATACAGACACATACACACACACATACAAATACATACACATACACACACACACATACATATATAAACACATACACACACACATACAAATCCATAAACATGCATACATTCATACATATATACACACATCCATACATACACATTCATACTTATATACATCCATACATTCATACACACACATACATCCATATACACACATACACATCCATACACACACACACACACACACACACACACATCCATACATACATACATAAACACAACTAAACATTATATGACATTTTTAGAGCTCTTTATTCTCGGGTGTTATTAATGACCAGAATATTCTTAAGGGTTTGACTTTTTTGTTGTTATCAAAATGCTATGAATACTAGAGAATATTCTATACAATATGTTTGATGTAATTATAATTAATGAAACTTCATTACAAGATATAATATGCATGTGTTTGTGTGTGTGTGTGTGTGTGTGTAATACACACTGTGTATGTATGTATATGTATGTGTTTGTGTATATATTTTATCAATTAATAATAATCAAAATAAAAATTATATATATATATATACAGTAAATAGACTAAAATATAAGATAATAAATATTTACAAAACATATATAAAAATCTATTGCTATTAATAATAATAATAAAAATAATAATAACAATAATAAACTATTAATATAAATCCAGACTAAAAAAAGACTACCAAATGTTGATAATCTTTTATATAAATATTTTTTGCTATTTTTTTAATTATAGATAATAATAATTATAATAATAGTTAAATAAATAATAGTTATAATAATAATAATAGTTATACTAAATATCAAACAAACAATACTAACCGTAATATCCTTTTGCCAGTCGAGTCCCAGTCCTTCCCGAAGATAGGCTGTTATGTATACCAAATCCAGACATAGAAATGGTGACTGTTTCTTGAATTTGACAATAGATTTGCAAACATTTTCGGCAATCAGATAATAATCCCTAACTTTGACAACACCGACGGTATCCTTGACCAGCCGTACGTCTTTCATACGGTCATAATAGTAGCTTAAGCCAAACACTTGACGATCGGCCAGTTCGTCGGGTTTATGTATACGATTGGCCACCCATTGCCTGCACAGTCGATAGCATTGTTCAAACGAATCAGTGGACGACTGATAGCCSGACACCTCATAGGTTATCGATTCAAATGTCCAATTTTCGGTGATATTTGAATTGCTAGCAAAACATGGTGTCCGCACCCGTACTACCCGATGATGATCATCAGTTTGATATGGATGGCTGCCATTATTATCATCGACACTACTCATGAGTATTTGTTTTCTGGTAGACATCAGACCGTAGCCCAGATAGGAGTTKGTATACAGATATTCGGGTTCGCCTTCGATGTTCTCTTTGATGATATAGCCGTTTGGCGATCGGACCTATCGGTTGAATCAAATCAAATCAATCAATCAAACAAACATAACATAAAAAAAGTCAATTTAATTATTAGTCAATAGATTAATAGATATGTTTAGCTAATACTGTAGAAGCTCTCTCTCTCTCTCTCTCTGTCTCTCTCTCAGTCTGTATGTCTTTCTTTCTCTCTATCTGTCTGTCTGTCTCTCTCTCACTCTCTGTCTCTCTATCTGTCTGTCTACCTCTCTCTCTCTCTATCTGTCTGTCTGCCTCTCTCTCTCTCTCTTTTTTCTCTGTCTGTCTGTCTCTCAGTCTATATGTCTCTCTCTTTCTCTGTCTCTCTCTCTCTCTCTCTCTCTCAGTCTGTATGTCTCTCTCTTTCTCTGTCTGTCTCTCTTTTTTTTCTCTCTCTCTATAGATATACTAGTAATTTACATACCAGTGTTTCAGTATTATTGGTGGCAAATGTTATCTGTGTTGATCCACCTCCCAGATCCAATGTAACAATTGAGTTGCGTATGTCGTGMAGTTTGCCTAATAAAAAGTTAACGGTATACCAAGCGTACAGTCCCTCGRCTTGGCCGTCGAGCACCGATACCGAGTCYTCGTGAACTGGTAGGTTAAAGTATATATATTAGTATACAATATAGTTATTGCCATTAAAAATAAATGTGAACACAATATACATGTATATGTAGATACATACATCCATCTATGCATACAAACACACACACACATCCATACACATACATCCATACATACACATTCATACACATTCACACACATACATACATACATACATACATATATATACACATATCCATATATATACACACACATACATACATATACACACACATCCATATATATACACACATATACACACACACACACAAACATGCATACATATACACAACAAACATTAACATTATATAAATAGTCAAAAATGATGTGTCGATACCTTTATAGGGACTGGACTCTAGTTTGGCTTTTACGGACCGAAGTATATCGTCGGCYGACTGTCTGGGCAACAAWCGCAGTCCAGCCGTTGCTTTGAGTATTACCGACGTWTGRACKGCTTTATYAGYGGGTACGGTAGCCAATGCCCGTTGCAAYAGYGGATCAATACTGATGGCCGCWCGGGACGTATTTTCCGCGTACGACGACAGTCCCGGTGTTATCGACTGAAATATTTCACTTTCCAGGTATATACGCCGGGATCGCCTCTCGGTTTGGGTACTAAACGAAAATATGTGTACCCGTGTCCCAGTACTGCCGCCATCAAACACAATGGCATAGGAATAGTCGGTAATTGTTGACAAACCGGGCAAATGATCGTAATCGGGATGCGGTATCATATGTGTACTGGTTGTCCCATAATTATTACTATTATAACTGTTGCTTAGCAGGTATGGACAGACAGTACGATAGATATATGAGATGCCGATCGATATAAATAATGTGATGATCGTTGATATGTATAGTTTGGATGAGATTAGTGGCGGTAATATCGGTCGCCGACTATTATTATTGACTACCGATTCCGTTTGGTCGACACAGTTGTCATCGGTGTTGTCAGCGCACCGTTGACTGGTTAGTTGCGGTGACGACACCATTATTATAATATATATATATATAAATATATTATTGTAGGCGTAATATAAGTGCTAAAACTCTGCTAAAAAAACTATAAAACAAAAATAAAATTTTTTAAAAAATAATAATAAAATTATTTTTCATTCATTGCAATCATTTTTCAGTGATTCTCAGTGACTGAATGAATGAATCACTTGAATAATAGGATATTATTTATTATAACAATTAATATATATATATATATATATATATATATATATATATATTATGATTATACTAATGGATATATAAAAATAGATATAATAATAATTATTATAAAAAAATAATTATCGATTAATCTTTTGCTTATATCAGCATAAAAACAAATAATTATATTATATATATTATATATATATATMTATATATAATTAGTTAGTTAGTAATATCACAAAAAAATGTTTGGTATTAAAGTTCACTTAAATAATAGACAATATATCACTTGTTTTGTTTGATAACAATTGATGGCTTAATTAAATTTGCCAATTGATTGGGGGTTTTAAAATTGAAGGCATATCTCATATCTAATAAAACAATTAACAATTAATTTTAGTATTTTTTTAATATTAAAAACAAATTTGACGTAAATTGATATATCAGTGTTGAAATAGCAAACAATTAATAGAAAGATTAGATAAYAAAAACAAAAAGTTGGTGACAGTCCTCTATCACGTGTTTTGATAGTTATATATATATATACTATACTATATATATGATTGTATTGGGAGTGGGGGTATGGCAGTGGGTAAGGACAGGGAGTCAAAGTGTCAATTGATTATCGATAAAAAACACACATAACTATTGCCATGAATTCAATGGTTATTATCTTTAATAAAAACAAACAAATTATTATTATTAACTTTAGACCCAAACAAACCATAACTATATTATTAGTATTTATATTAATTAATAGAAACAGAAAAATTCAAAGAATATTCTTTTAAATAATAATAGAAATATATATTTATTTTTTATGTGTTGTTATTAAATCAATAAACAAATTTCAACTCAAAAWAATAATAATAATAATAAATATTTGAATTATTCATACAATGCTAACATAAATATAATTTTTTTTTATAAATAGACATTATTATTGCTGAATACAAATATATTGTAAAATTGAATAATAAAATACTAATCAATAAGATTTTTTTTCCCCAATATTATACTGTAATTCAATTAAATTTTGAAAACTTTTTTTTATGATAATCAATATTTCAACACTAAATTAAAATATATATATATATTATTAATAAATGCATAAATAGTTTCAATATAAACAATATATATATATAWATATAAATTATTGCATTTATGATTAGATATGCACAAAAATATTTGGCAAAAACAATACAATTTAATTATWATAATAATAATGTGACTCAAAAAATATAATTATAAATATATTTTTTTAAAAAATCAGTTGAAACCCATACTAACCTTATAATAATAATAATTGGTATATTAAAAAAATATGTCACAAATAMTACATAATAATGTGTGACAAAAATTTTTTTTTTTGTAGAAAATAGCAAACTATGTGATAACATAGCAAATAATGATTTAAAACAATAGATAATTGATTATATATTTCATAATTAAAATTATGTTTTTGAAAAAAACATGAAAATTACTTTCACTGATATAATAATTTTTCAAAATAAGTTTTCATTAAACAAACAACTATTTGTTTGGGGGGCGAAAAATGGGTCACAAATGCATGACTTATATATATATACTGTATATATATATATACAGTATTATAATTATTATTATAATTTAGTAAATAGTTTTGTGTCACCAAAAATAGCTATTATTTATATTTGATAATACAGTCACTCTCTCTCTCTCTCTCTCTCTCTCTATATATATATATATATATATATATATATATATATATATATATATAAAAGTTTAGTTAGGGTTGGAATGGGGTTGGTTTGGGTCGGTTAGGATTAGGTTAGTATATACAGTATATGCCAGTCTATAATCTAAACCTAACCGACCCAAACCAACCCCCCATTCCAACCCTAACACTAACTAAACTTATAATAATATATAATTAACAATAAAACTTGTGATGTTTTAAAATATTTAATCAAAAATGAGATAATTAACAACAACAACAAAAAACTTCAAATAATACTAATAAATAAAATTATTGTTTAAAACTAATATACAATTATATATGATTTATATATATATACTGTAATCAATTGAATACATTTTTGYTTTGTATAGATATTATTATCTAGCTAATTTTTTTATATATTGTTAAATAGTATATCTATATCTAGAAAATAAAAACTGGTATAAACCGGTTTATATATATTAATATTATTTAGCARTTATTTATTTATTAAGCAAAAGTGATAAGGGTGAAAAAATGTATCATATATTGTATATATATATATATAACGGTAATTATATTCAATATATTGTTATATGTTAGCTAAATATATATATATATATATATATATTATAATATAAATTAAAATTATCTAGTTAAATATCATAGTTATTTTATATATAAATATTWWWGTATATTAGAAACCTTACCTTGGTAGTTAAAAAAAATTTTCATAGTTATTTAACACACACATTATTTAAACAATTTAACAATTAACTAATAGTGATATTTAATAAAATTTTTAAAAAAATTTTTAATTAATTACATAACGTTATTATTAATATTATATACTAATAATTTATTCAATTAATTACATAACGCGTTATTATTAGTAATTTATAATATATATATACTAATAATATATTCAAAAAATCAATTAATCAATTGATTGCTGAGTATGTGATAATTTTTGGCTAATAATATATAACGCATTTTTGTCGACTATATTACTAATGATAACGACAATCATATTATTGTTTTTATTATTATATATATATATATATATAAATAATTAGTGACTAATTTAAAAAGTCATATTAAAAAAAATTAAATGACATTTTTATTTAYAATTTTTTTTTTTGGTTGAATACAAAATAATAATAAACAAACTGTAATTTACACGTAATATTAATAGTAAAACTTTATATTACTGTCTAATAGGTGTCACTACWAATTGAAAACAAAAAATTTTATTTTTGAAAATATTTTACATACTAATAAAATAACGTATATTTTTTTTAAACATAAATAACGTAATTTTATAAATAAAATAAAATTTAACTAGGTACAAAACAAAAATATGTATTGCTAATTTAATATTGGTAATTTTTTATTAATCAAAAAATGTCCCAGTAATCTAAAAATTTATGTTTTTTTTAATTAAAAATAGTTAAAGATTTAAAAAAAATTAATCTGTAATATTTTGATTTTATTAAAACAAAATTTAAAAAAATAGTATTTATAAAACTGTTTATTGATWTTTTTTTTTAAATATACAAAAWTAATTATTTAAAACTTAGAGTTATTTTTTGTACAAATAGATTGTTAATTATAATCTAATTTTTTTAAATACTTATTTTTTAAACAATAATTTTTAAAAAACTAATCTAGATATTTTGTTAACAAACAAAATTTATGATATAAGTGTATTAAAGTTTATAACAAAATTATATTAAACAAAAAAGTAAACTAGTACATATTATAAATGAGTAAGTATTAATTTATTGTACTTATTGTTTATAATATAAATTTTAAGAAAAAATAATAATTTATTATTATTAAATATCTGTTAAATTAGTTATCATCAATAAGTTATAATTATATATATATATATATTATCATAAAATATTTTATGTAATTTTTTTAATTTATATACAAAAATTAAATTTTATTTTATATTATGTATTTATAAACAGAATTTTATAAAAAATATCTATATAAATATATACTGTATATATTATATACCTATTATATTATATGTATATATATAATATATTTTTTGTTTTTTTAATAATATAATTTAATATTTTTTCTTGAATTCTATTAATTATCAATATATACTAAAATTTTTAATATTTTTTTTAAAAGTTTTAAATAATGTATACTTCAGTTTTGATTATAAAATAATATTTGTATAAAAACTATTTTATTTATTTTTTTTGTTATTATATATAATTTTGTTGATTTGATTTATTATTAATTTATATATTAAAAAATATTAAAAACTTGATAGCTATGTATTTTTTATTACTTTGAATTATAATTAATAGTTTTATATTTGAAAATAAATATAATACTTATTAATATCAATAAAAATTGGAAAATTCAATATATTTATTGTCTATATTCTTGGAAAAGTGCATTAATGTTAATATATATAATTAAATTAATTTTATTATTATTATTATTATTATTATTATTACGACTATTAGACTATTAGTTTTGACAAAAATTTTATTTTTGTTAAAATATGTAAACATTATGTAATTTAATTCAATTCAATATTCAATACAATTCACACACAAAAAACAAAACTTTTTTTKATTATAATTTATTGCATATATTTCCAGTGAAATAATAATAATATATTGGACGTCATTATCAAAATAAATTTAATTTTTGTTATTTTAAATTTAATATTGATGTTAGATATGTGTTGATCATTGATTATTATTRCAATAWATACTATATATATATATATATTGTTATTTTATTGTAGGGAATGTACCAGATTATTGTTAAATAAAGTATATAATAATAATAATAATATGATTTATATAATATATTGTGAATATTACTGTACAGTATATATAAGTATAACATAACATATATATATTAAAATAGCAATTAATAGGAACCGGGATATTGACAACAAATTTAATGAGAAAAAAACCTTGGTACTTTCCCAAAATAGCATAATTTTTTTTGTTGAATTAGTATACAATTAGCATATTTAAAAAAATATATTTTATATAGTTTATTACATAACTAATAATTGTGCTTTAATTATTTTTTTAAAATAAATAATAAAATGAGTTTGAATAAAATTAAAATWATATCTATTCACAATTAACTAGCTGATTTTTTTAAATATTTGCCTAATATATCATAATAAACAAAATATATTTCGCAATTTAAACAAATTTAAATGTGTTATATATAAATATATATTTAATTATATATTTATACAAAGTTTAATGTTTTTTTAAAGATAATATATATATATATATATATATATATATATATATAATAATCATTAATATTTTGTTGGTTATAATATTAGTATTATAAATAACCTTGAGGACTAACTTTAATTTTTTTGTGATGGTTTGCGGCAGTAAACAAAAAATTAATAATAATAATAATAAAATCATTTAAATAAGTGCACAAAAAAATATTTTCATTATTTTTTAGTTGCCACGGATTAAAACAAAGATTTAAAAAATAATAATTATTATAAATATTGTAAAATAATTGTTAAAACAAATTACAGTATTAGGTATTTATTATTATTATTATTTTTTGAATAAATTAATTTATATTAATTTTTTCTGTAAAATTAAATTGAAATAWACAAATGAAAATAATAATAATAATTATTATGTATTTTAGATTATTAATGAAAAAATAKTTAAATATATAATATTAAAKATATTATATTTTTTTAATTAACGATTAAAGTGTGATACTATCAACAAAAATTTATTTTAAAATAAAATAGTTTTAAAATATTTACAATTAATTTTTTTTAAAAAATTTGATAATATTAGTATATTTAATGATAATATTATAAAAACTTTTTTAAATTTTTAAAAAATTAATAATTACTATATTTATGTGTAATTTTGTTGTTGTTGTTGTTGTAAAATACATATTACACACAGTGTCTAATATACATTAATAAAATGATACCATAATAATAATAATAATACTAAATATTAATCATTGAATTATAAGTTATAAATACWAAAAAAAAAGTTTGGAGAAATAAGATAACAATTTATTGATAATTTGATTATTTTAATGAAATATATGTCAATTTTTAATATATGTATATATATAACATAGATTATAATGATGTAATATTTATAATTAAAATGCATATTAAATTAAATGCATATTAAATTAAATGCATATTAAATATACATATATATATATATAATATGTTAACATAAGTATATATATATATATATATATTTATAAATAATATTTAGTAATATATTAATATAGTTTTATATACTATTTTTTTAGTTAATTTTTTTTAATATAATATACTGTATATAAAAAACAATTACTCTTTATTTTATAACAACAACAACAACAAAATTATTTAAAAATAAACTCTTTATTTCTTAAAAAAAATAACAAAATATATAAAGTTTTTTTTGTGATATATAAAAAATATAACTAATATATATATATATTTTGACAGATTATATATCAATTGATTACACTAATAAAAAATTTTATTTTTTTTTGGGGAAATTCTCGGTAATTTTCTAATGAAAATTTATGTTTTGTATAATAAAGTAATTTATATGTTTCAACAATAATTATGTAATCGTCTACTGATAATTTGCCCTTGGTGGTTGTTGTTATCCAGGGCTAATTTTAAAATATATATATATATATATATATATATATATATATATATATATATATATATATACACAAATATGCCCTTATTTTAACTATATTAGCCATTTTTTGGGAGGGGGAGGGTAAATAAAATTTAGATATAATATATATATATAAAAATGTTGACAACTATTTGTTTGGTATTAATTTTTTAAAAAAAATATTTATTTTATTTTTTTTAACTTTAATATTTAATTACAATTTTTTGGTGATCAATTTATAATCAATTTATGTACATGCAATTTTTTTTTGATGAATATCATTGTTTACTATTTTATCTAAATATATATATATATATATATATATATATATAACATTAGTGTTAAAATTTTAACAAACAATTTATGTGATATTTGAAACAACAAAACAAATACACGGTGGCTCATCAAGAGTTATTTTCAAAATACACCACTTATTTCAAAAACTACTAATTATATTTTATTTTAACAAAAAATATTATAAAATATGATAAATATATATAATTATAAATTTTCAAAATGGCCGCCATTAATTGCAATTAAATATATACAAAATTGGATGTTACCCGTACTTTCATATATTGCTGTATGGCCCGTATCTCACTTTCAATCATTTTTGTGAATTCTTCAATAGATTGAGGGTTGGATATGTAAACCTTATCCTTAAAATAAACCCAAAAAAATAATCACAGGTGTTGATATCGGGTATATATATAAAATCATTTCCGCCGCCATTCTTCTTGGGCGCATCCAAACCTATAATCCGATCACCAAAACACTCTCTAAGTTGTTCAAAGATATCTTGTGTTCTGTATGGTCGTGAACCATCTTGTTTAAACCAGTTTAAACCAATAACAATCAAGCAATCTTTTTATCTTCAGCAGACCCTGTGTCCTGCAAAATGATTTAAGTCCTGTAGATCTCTGATATCACAAATTTCTCTTAAAAATATAGGCCCAATTATTTCTTTGTCACTAATAGCACATCATATGGCGACAGGTTCTGGATGTAGCGGTCACGTGATAGTCAAAATATAATAAATAAGGACAATTTCGACTATTTTTACACCTGACTTTGCCATTTATATATATATATATATATATATATCCCATTTATCATATTTTATAATATTTTTTGTTAAAATAAAATATAATTAGTATATATATTTTGAAAATAACTCTTGATGAGCCACCGTGTAGTTATAATGCAATAAATATAACACAATTTATTATATACTAATAACAATGGCTTTTAAATTCATGGTTAAAACAATGACACTAAATATTATTATTAATATTATTATATCAATGTTTTATCGATCATATAATGCATTATCAAAACAACACACAAAATACAATAGTAATTAATAATTAAAATAAATTGTAGACTTGTCTGATGACAAAAAAAATAATAATAATAATAATAACTAATTGCACAGTTATTACAGTACAATATTAAATAATAATAATAGTAATAATACAGTAGTTATAAATTTTAATTATAACTTATTTATTATTATTATTATGTAGAAAATTATATATATTTTTTCGCAATTAATTGTCTCTGATATATATATATATATATACATTATTTTGTTGTTATATTATTTGTATACTTAATATATATATGTTTTTTTTTGATGTTAGTTGTAATTATCATATATTATAAATATTGTGATAATTTAATATTATTTATTATTAATACTGTATATTAACATCAAAAACAAAACAAAAAATTAGTATAAAGTATATGATTTGTAAGGATGTGTTTCTAAGTGAGTGAGTGAGTGAGTGAGTGAGTGAGTGAGTGAGTGAGTGAGTGAGTGAATGAGTGAGTGAGTGAGTGAGTGAGTGAGTGAGTGAGTGAGTGAGTGAGTGAGTGAGTGAGTGAGTGAGTGAGTGAGTGAGTGAGTGAGTGAGTGAGTGAGTGAGTGAGTGAGTGAGTGAGTGAATAAGGGAGGGATAGTTGAAAGGCGTTATCTATTTCTTTCACTGGATATCCCTTTCATTCATATATGAAATCAAACTTATTATGAGTTCCTCAACAAAATAAAACAAAAAATAAAATAAAATTCATATAAAAATATTTGAAAAAACTAAAAAACTATTTGAAAATAATTATTTTTAATAAAAAGCTTTTACTAATAATAATAATAAATATATATATACTTAGTGTTTGTGTGCTTTTTATTGAATCGCTTTTATCGTATATATTATATTATATATATATATATGTGTGTTTTATATATGCTTTATATACAGTATATGTGTGTTTAATATTTAATATATTTAATAATGATAAATATTATAAATATGTTTTATATTATTCAAAAATAATTTCAATGTTATCAGCTAAATAACTTTTTAAAAAAAAATTTTTTTTAATCGCCTTTATAAGTAACAGCAAAATTTAAATAAAAATTTACATTTAATATTTTTAAATATTTTATTATTATTTTTTTTAAATAAATAATAATAATAGTGTTATTATAAGTTGTTATAATTTATTTTATTTTTTAAAAAATAATAAACTTATCATAAGTTTTAAAAAAAAATTATTTCCATCAAAAAAATATATCATGAATTTAATATTGACGACAATGTGTTTCCTATTATTATTATTATTATCATCAGTGATAATACCTGTCCATTCATATCTATATTACCCGATCGACACCAACCAACCCGATAACAATGTTGTTGACAACAACTCACCCGCGGATGGCGACGACTTGGCCGCCGAAGAGTCATCCGTACAGTCGGGACTATACGATAGGGTATTGCATCGGTTTTACGAGCCCTACCTAAGGACTACCGCCGTCAGACAGGGATCGCCGGCCGATAGTAGCGATGATTTGGCCGGTGACCAGTCATCAACCGTTTTGGTCGGCGGTCGACGGGAAAAACGTCAGGAAGCTCGCAAACCAATGATTGTCAAACGTCAGGCCAACGCCCGTCGGCCGATACTTGTCCTGAAACGTGAAGCCTTGTTTCTACGGCGACCAATGCTATTCAAACGTCAGGCAAATGTCAGGAAACCGATACTATTGTTGAGGGGCGACGGCAACGGCGATGACTACGAAAGYAACGAAGTGGCCACTGGTGGCCATAATGACCGGGACAACAGGGATCAGGGATTGAAAGGTGAGCCTGAAGTCAGACTACTTACAGTTAAAACTACTAACAATGACAACAGTATTGTGCGATCCATTCCGCTTAATACGGATGTCGAGGACGGGGAGGAAGATATAAAATCCGGTAATAAATTAGTGGTTAAGGATAAGGATGACGACACCAACAACAATGATGATGACATAGAAGTGCGCTCCGGTAGAGCTCGCAAACCAATACTAATCAATCCATAGTTTATTTATTTTTTTAGTTATAATAATTAAAATTATTAATTAATTAATAACTATTTTTATTTTATAAAAAAAATTCTGTATTTTTAAATACTGTATGTTTTTTTTTTCTATATATATTTTTTTCTTTGATATACATATATATATATAGCATTCAACTCAGGGCTAACTAACAGCCAACAACAACAACACCATCCCTACCTGATCTCTAGATTGCAGAAAATGTCAGTCATATCCTAAAAATTAATTTTTTTTTTTTTAAAAAACTATTGGCATTTTTTGTTGGCTTAAATTTTGCTGTCAATCACAATCCTATATCTACTTTATCACTACTACTGTCTCAACTATACTATACTAAAAAAAAACTATATACAGTTTTTCTCAAACATTATCTACCTGTGCTACCCTATACCTATATAAAAGTATGTATGTATTAGACATCCTAAAAATAAAACAATATCTATCTAAAAAAAATAAATAATTAATTAATTATTATATTTATATAACACATTATTAGATAATTCAATATCAATAATTTAATTTAATTGTTTTATATTTTTAAATTTTATAAACAAAAAAATTTGAATGTCACACAACAATTATTTATATATAAATTATTATTATTATTATTATTATTATTATTATTATTTAATTATCATCATTTAGTACAGTATATAATTTATATACTTAAACATTAAATTAGGTATTTAATAATTTTTTGCATCAATTTTATTAAAAAAAATAAATAAGTTAATAATAAATAAACATATAAAATATATTTAATTAAAAAAAACATTTAATTTAATAAAATACAGTATACGCATAATGTCAAATGTGTCATAAATTTTTTTTTAATTATCAATAAAATAAATTATTTCAATTTATATTTTGTTTACACAATTTTTTTTAAATATATATATATATATATATATAAATATGTTAACACTTTGATTTCAAATAAATAATTTAAAAAAATAAAAGTAAATGCAATAAAAAATAAATAAATTGTGTGTCATTGAACTTATCATTGAATTTTTTTTTGTTAAAAATAATAATTAATAAATAATTTATAATTTATAAGGTATTTATACAGTACTTAAAAAACTATTTAACTTGTTTAGTACACACAAAAAATAAGTGAAAGTAAATTATTAAATATAATATATATATATATATATTTATCAAAAACTATATGTATATTACTTTATATAAAAAAAGTTATTTTAAAACACATCTTAAAGGTTATCAATAAAACAGCAAAAAAAATTGCGATAAAATTTAGTAAAAAAATAAATAATCTATTAATAGATTTATAATAACTATTTCTAGTAAAATACAGTATAATTTCATAGTTATAATTAAAAATGCCGTAAATAATCAAAATTATTTTGTATACTTATCTATCAAATTTTAATCGGTTTTTAAAATTTTTTGATTTTAATAAATTAAATATAATATACTGTATATATATATATAATTTGTCGCAAAAGTTAAGGGATATATGTTTTAGTGATTAAATAAAATGCATTTTTTTAAAAGGAAGTAATGAATAAATTTTCTATTAATTGATGATTTTTTTCCACTGTTTTGTATGTGATTTGTGAGCACTTCCTATGATTTATAGGATTAATACATAGTTTTTGAAACTTCATTATTCACTTTAAATTAATGTATTTATTACTCACACACACACATACATACACACATATACACACACATACTCATAGATACATACATACATACATACATACACACACACACATACATACACATGCATACACACATACATACACACATATACACACACATACTCATAGTTACATACATACATACACACACACACATACATACATATATACACATGCATACACACATACATACACACATATACACACACACATACTTATAGATACATACACACACACACACACACACACACACATACATACATACATACACATGCATACACACATGCATACACACATACATACACACATATACACACACATACTTATAGATACATACATACATACACACACACACGCATACATACATACACACAAACACATACACATAAATACACACACATACACTCATACACACACAAACATATTAATTTATATAAAATATATCTACTGTACATACATATAATATATTGTGTTAATTTTATTTTTTTATAAAATTTTATTTGATTATATAGTTTATCTAATAAAATATAATTAGTTAGTTATTATTTTAAATATTATTAGTTATTAGAAAAAATTGACAATGAAATGAATCACATTTGAATATTATATATATATATATCATTCAATATCAAATTTTTATGTATTTTACATTGCTAGTAATTTTTTTTTATATTATAAATTATATTAAATAATAAATATTATTTATTTATATATATAGATAATTCAATAATTGCTGTTAATTGAATGACATAATACCAATAATAATAAAAATATTATTTAACTTTTACCAAAAAAAAACAATTTCAATAATTATTTGATTTCAATGCTCTAAATTTGATTTTCATTGCAAAATTTATTATTATTTTTTATAAATTGGTTTTATAATATATTATATAAATTAATATTGATATATATATTCATGAAAATTTATAAAAAAAATTATATACAGTATTGATGTTGTAAAAAATTTTTTAAAAAAGTAAAATAGTTTATATGAAAGTTTGATAAGTATACAGAAAAAAATATTATATTTATATACAAAAAAATACCAATAGTTTAAATAGTTTGTAATTTATTATAATCATATTTTTATTAATAAAAAAAACTTATTGTTCATAAACTGTGCAATATCTAAAAAATTATCTAGATTATTTTTTATTATATACATATATTAATTATTATTATTATTAAATATCAAAATATTATTAAAGTTAACTTCCTCAATAGTATTAATAGTATTACAGTAACTTTTGAAATGTGTAAATATCTAATTAAATATTATTATTATTATTTTATTACTTTATATTATTTATTATAAAATAGTAATACTAATCATTTTTTTGAAAGATAATTTTTTTATCATTATTATTATTATTATTATTAGTTATAATAGACAACACTTACTTGAATATTATGTTTATTTTAATATATGTTGAAACAATATATATATATATTCAAAAATTTATAAAAATGTTTCTCTAATAAAATTTATTAATGTATTAAAATTTCTATAAAATTATATATTAAAACATATTACTGTATAATTACAATAATAATTATAATGTTAATTATATTTAACAATTTAATGTATATGTAGTTTAGTTTTTTGTTGTTGTAATGATTTATAATAATTGACTGTATATTTCACATGTATTTTAAAATTACCGTAACATTACAGGTAATAATTACTGATAATAAATACGTCATTCAATATTAGTAGACAAAACACTTGAATATTATGATATAAATTAAATATATATAATATATATATTATAAATATATATTAAAAATTTCATTATTATAAAAATATCAAATAATATTTTTTAATTACTAAATATTTTTTTATTATTTAAAAAAATCAAATCTCATATTTATTCATATGATTTATTGTATTGATATTTATATACTGTAATAATAATAATAATAATAAATATTGTCTCTCTATTTTTTCAATTGTTTAATATTAATAATTTAAATAAAATTAGTTTTTTTAAAATAAAAATATATATATTTAATAATAACAATTCAATAAAAATAATATTTAATCAACTGGTTTATTACAAATAGTTATATACAGTATATATAATTTTAATAAATTAAATAATATTTTCAAATAATGTGTTAATTATTTTTTAAAAACATGTGTTAACTTAAAATTTATAAATTATTTTACAATATATATATATGTAATGATTACCTGGTATTGTGACGCCAATTGTGTGGTTTTAGATATCAAATTAAATAAAATACTGTAATAATAATAATAATAATAATAATAATAATAAATTATATACAACAACAACAAAAAATATCTGAATAAATAAATCATTAAATCATAAGAGACATACAAAAAATAATAATTTGTTTTTAATATTAATACAATAATAATAAATAATTTATAAATGACTCATAAAAATTATATTACAGATTGTTTTTTTATAGAAAATATTTTTTTAATTAATTAAATTTGTTATATATTTTTTATATATGTTTTAAAAATTATAACATAAAACAATCAACAACCAAAAAAATGTCTCAATTTTATTATAAACGCCATATGTCTGTCCCATACAACTCCCGTCCCATATCTATCGGTGACGGTCTCGAAGCTTATCCATTGCCCGTCAAGTGTACAGTGATTGGCGACTGTTCCGTTGGAAAGACATCGCTTCTCATATCGTATACTACCGGTGCGTTTTCCACACAATATGTGCCAACAATGTAAATATATATTATAATACAATTTATAGTTTAGTTGTTTATATATTAAAACAATATTATTTTTTAATATATATATATATATATTATTTATCTATACTAGAAAATAAAATATGTTTTCAAAAATCTAATCTAAACTAATATTATTCATTAATATATATACAATATATATATATATATATATATATATATACTGTAGTACTACTGAATAATTACTATTATCTAATAATAAAGATATAGTGTATATCAGTAGATATGAATACAAATTTTTAAAAAAAAAATTTATTATTAATTATTTTTTGAATATTATTTATTTATTTAAATAATTAATAATACTTGTTTTATAGATACTATTACTATTAATATGCAATTACTAATGTATATATTGTACTGTATATTATATAACATAATTAAACATAATTTTATAATTTCTATATAAAAAAAGGTCAGATTTATCAATAATATTAAAACATTTTTTAACCACAAAAATATTTTTTATTTATTTATAGTTATAACACAAATAAAATTGCATTTTATATAACTATAACATTATTAGTTATAATTAATTATTAATTTTAGATTATATCTGATATATTAAAACTATACATACAAACAAACAATAAGATTTTATACAAATATAATAACTATATTAATATGATTTAATTTCATATATTAGTAATTATTATTTTCGATGTTTAAAAAAAAAATTAATTGTATATCTGGTTAAACATTTTGTGTAAATCTAATTAATTGCAATTAATTATTGCGTGAATATTAAAATCATATGATATATATATATATATACAGTATATATTGTAATAAATAAATTGTTATATAATTATTTTTTTTGATTTTAACAATCAATAGCTTTGACAACTATCACAAGGAGGTCATCTGCGACGGTATACTCGTCGATCTGGAACTGTCGGACACCGCCGGCCTCGAAGACAAACGTCGGATCCGATCGATGTCTTATCTCGAGACGGATGTATTTGTCGTCTGTTTTTCAATTGTTTCGCCAAAAAGTTTTCATAATGTCGTCGACAAATGGATACCCGAAATCAAAGAGTGTTTACCAAATAAGCCGTTCATTTTAGTCGGTAATTATCACAACAAGTGTTGGCACAAAAAAAAATAGAGAAAAATTTATTAAATTACTAAAGAAATTTCCTATAGAAAAAGTTTCTAATTAGAAATTTCTAGATAAAGTTTTTAATTAGAAATTTTTAGAGAAATTTTTAGTTTCTAAACTAATTTTATAGATAAAGTTTTTAATTAGAAATTTCTAGAGAAAAAGTTTCTAATTAGAAATTTCTAGAGAAAAAGTTTCTAATTAGAAATTTCTAGATAAAGTTTTTAATTAGAAATTTTTAGAGAAATTTTTAGTTTCTAAACTAATTTTATAGATAAAGTTTTTAATTAGAAATTTCTAGAGAAAAAGTTTCTAATTAGAAATTTCTAGAGAAAAAGTTTCTAATTAGAAATTTCTAGAGAAAAAGTTTCTAATTAGATATTTCTAGAGAAAAAGTTTCTAATTAGAAATTTCTAGAGAAAAAGTTTCTAATTAGAAATTTCTAGAGAAAAAGTTTCTAATTAGATATTTCTAGAGAAAGTTTCTAATTAGAAATTTCTTAGAGAAAAAGTTTCTAATTAGAAATTTCTTAGAGAAAAAGTTTCTAATTAGAAATTTCTAGAGAAAAAGTTTCTAATTAGAAATTTCTAGAGAAAGTTACTAATTAGAAATTTCTAGAGAAAGTTTCTAAAAGAAATTTCTATATATAAACTAGTATATATATAGAATACCCATGGTTATTTTTAGTTATCAATGTAACAATGTACAATGTTTTTACTTTAATTAATAATTAAATATTATTAGTATTAGTTATTTAATTATTAATTAAAGTTAAAAAAATATCAATAATTATAATTTTATTATATTAAACTATGATATATACAGTATATAATAAAATAATTATTAAAATTTTTACAAAACTAGCTATAGTTATGGTATAACAAGTAAAACAATAATTAATTAAATTTCTATAGAAATTTATTCCCTGAAAAATTTTCTAGAAACTTTCTCAAATGGGAATTTATTATTAGAAACTTTTATTTATCTCATTTAGTTTTTTTTAAAAAAAAATAAATTCAATTATTTATTTAATCCCTTATTTTATTTATTTTTAATTTTAGGTACAAAATGCGATTTACGGACAAACAATGATATACTCAATGAATTGCATCTAAACAACGATAAGCCGATCGATCGGCTGACTGGCCAGAGATGTGCGGCCAGACTCGGAGCCGTCAAATATCTCGAATGTTCGGCGGACACCAAACTGGGTGTCAATCAAATATTTGATGAATCGGTACGTAAAGCGCTGGAAATGTTGGCCTATCGGCCGGTAAAACATAAATCATTGATTACGTGTTGTATCTCATGATTATATGATATATATATATATATATATATACAGTATATATACGATATATATTATAATTTATTTTGAAAAAACATAAAAATAATTATACAAAACGAAAAAAAATTGTTAAAAATTATTCACTTTATTTAAATGTGTTTTTTAATGTAAATAATAATTTATAATTTATGTGTTTTTTTAAAAAAATATTTAAAGTATTTAAATATATATACTGTATATATCTGTATCTAATAATTTGATAGTAATTTTTATTTAAATTAAAATTAGTGTATGTTTTAATTTATTTTTTATTAAAATAACTAATTAAAAATAATAATAATGTTAATTAATTTAAATAAAGTGATGTTTTTGTTATATAATTTTTTTTTATAATAAATAACTTTAAAACAAAGTAAATGCTTAATATTTTTGATTTATTATATTTTATATTATATAAATTATTTATATCAAAACACTTATAATTTATATATATATATATATTTATATTAAAATAGTAGACAACCTAAAAAATTTAATAATAAAAAAATTTATTTTGAATATTATAATAATATGAACATAAAATTAGATATTATAATACATATATTTGAACCAAAAAAATAATAATAATAAATAAAATCAAACAACATTTATCATGCATTTTTTTATTTAATTTTTTTTTATTAAAACAACAATAAAATTTTTAATAACAAATAAAACTTAGTTTAAATATTTATGTATATATATTTAACATGCAGCTCAATGGATTAATAAATTAATAAAATTAATAAAATTAAACTAAACTAAAAAAACTAGTTGGCATTAATAATAATAATAATAATTATAGTTATTTTTATACTGTATATAAAAAAATCATTAATAATACTAATAATATTTTTACTAATAAATTCAATACTTTGATATTTGAGTACAACTATTATTATTATTATTACTAATTTTTAATTTAAAAAAAGCTATCGATTTCATAGAAATCAATGTAAAATAAAAATAGCAAAAATTTTTTTTAAATAAAAAATATATATAGCAGTTATCAATTAATTGATTTTTTTTGTTGTTGAAAAAAATCAAACATTTATGTACTGTATATATATATATAATGTTTGATTTTTTTTGGTATATTATATTTTCACAACAATTAATATTAATATACAGTATATATATATATCATATGAATATCGTATGTAATGTTGTTTTAGGATTAATATATAATATATATCTATATATTTTTACTAAACATGATGTTAAGGTAATAATAATAATATTAATTATAATTATAATTATAATAATCAATACTATATTTTTTTGTTTGTTTAAATTTTAAACAGGTTTAGTATCGGTGACGACCCCACCACCAGCACAGTCATCTAGCATAGGGTTAACCGGTTCGGGTGTAGTATAAAAATATTCAATAACATAATAGTATATCCAGACACCCATTGTGGCACCGATAGTCGATGCTAATACGCCCACTGCCCACCAATAATGGCCGCCTAATGGACTATATTTAAACAAAAACACAATTAGTACTGTATATACAGTAGTTAGTAGTAGTAGCTCATACCTAAACACATGTATACCCCAACCGGCAATTGCTGTGAACAATCGGGGACCTAAATCGCGGGCCGGATTCATGGCACACCCCGTATTGAAGCTGAATACCTGGGCGTGGGTGGCAATTACAAAGGCCAGTAGGAAGGGCTGCAAATACATGGGTACATTCAGATTGTTTTTGTCGACCACTACCATCACCGATATAAGCAGCGAACAGGTGGCCACTATCTAGTAGGGGTGTAGGGGGTGGGAGGTAGGGTAAAAAATCAATGATTACTAACATTTATTATAGGGGGAGGGGGTGATCTACTACCTGTTCAATAATGCACACCAACAGTGTACTGTGCGCTGCCGGATAGGTGGCGAAAAAACCGCCGGTGCTCAACGAGTGGCCATAGGCTCGTAGTTCCGTATGATTGAGGAGCGGTTGGAGATTGTGCTGAATACCTATAGGTTCATAATAGACCAGATAGCTGACGGCCGTACCGAGAAAGGCACCGACCAATTGGGCACCGATATAGGGCCCTACTTTAGCCCACGGAAATCGTTTTAGTGTAGCAAACGCTACGGAAACGGCCGGATTTATGTGACCACCTGTGTTTACCGATAATAATGTGCTTAATAATAAGCTCCGGTAGTCTATATATAAAAATATATATACCTGATATGGCCATCGATGCACAGATACCGATAAAAGCGCCGAAACCCCAGCAAAAATTTACGGCATAGCCATCGACCGATTTGTCCGGTTTGCCGGTCAGGTTCAATGAATAGGCACAACATGCGGAACATCCTATAAGCTTATGTATATATATAAACAAAATAATTAGGTAGGTGCAAATTAATTAAATTAATAATTGGTAATTTTTTGTAACACTTGATATATGTATATATTGATATATACAGTATATATAAATTATAAGTATAAACAATGTAATAAAACTATTTTAAATATAAATATTTTTAATTATATTTTATTGTATATAAAATTTGTGTTTAAATGCTAATTATAAATATATGAGTATATGATTATTAATTATATATATATTATTAATAATATAAACATATTGTTTTACAATGTGATCTAATGATATTATATTTTTAAACTATGGAAAATTTCTAATAAAATATTATTTTTATATCTAATAAATGATTGGATATAATTCAGAAAATAACTCATTGTTTTTTTTWAAAAAAATATTTAGATTATTAAAATTATTTTTTAAAAAAATCATAATTATATAGAAACAGTTAGTCAGAAAAATTTATTGATATCTAGTGATAACCAGCGTATATATATAATACACGTGTAAATCATTTGATATAGGAATTCATAGGAATATTCCGGTTAATACAAGTTGTCTATTGAATGGTATTTAGCAYAYATATATACACACACATACATACACACACATACACACACATACACACAAATACACACAAATACACACAAATACACACACATACACACACACATACACGCACATACACGCACATACACACACATACACACACATACACACACATACACACACACACATACATACAACACACAATATATACAGTAAAAAATCATTATAATGCTAACAACAACAATAAAAAAACAATTATTTTAGCAGAGTCAATTTTTATTTTATTTTTGTTGTTGTTTGTTTATTATAGATATACAGTTACATTAGACATATTTGCATTTATGCATATTGTAATTATTATTAGTGTGTGTGTGTGTGATTGCTAGATGATATACAATATATATATATATATTTAAAAAATTAAATATCAATTTTATTATTTTTTTTAAATGAATTTTATAAATGAATGCTTTCAACAACAAAAATTTTCCACTAATTTCAATACTATTGATGACAATTGTTAAAAAAAAATCACATTACAATAGATATGATAACAATAATAATAACAACAATAGTAAGTAATGAAAATTCAATACAATATAATTTAAATACACAATTGAGTCAATTGTTGAAAACAAAAATTATTTCATGGATCACTTGATATTTGCTTTACTGTATATATATCTGTTTGATAATATCATTATATATATATATATTAGTTTACTTATGTTTAAATAGTTACATAAAACTATATATATATAAATTATATATATATTATCTAATATATATATATAAAAATATATATATATATAAATTGTTAATATATATATTTAAAAATATATATATAAAACAATTATAAAATTGAAAACTAATATATATATATATATATATAACTTAAATAAAATAAAAAATAAATAAAAATAACACTCAAATTGATAATATCTAAGATTAATTAATTGTGTGCATATAATTATCCTATTAAAAAAAAGTTATATATTTTTTTATAATAATAAATTATTAATATTAGGAAATATGTTTTAAAAAATTAAAGTTTTGCTAAATATTTTTTACTGGTTTTTTATCAGGTAATAAACTATAATAAAATATATAATAAACTAAATTATATAAATCTATATATAATAATGCATACAATTATTATTATTTTAAAAAACTAATATCTATTTATATGCGTATTAATAAATAAAACAAGTTGTTTAAACAAAAATTATGTTAATAAAAAATTAACAAAAATAAACATGCACATTTTGTACAATATTTAAAAAATAAATAAATATTATTTATATATTTTATACCAAGTTAAAAATTATATTTTAAAAAAAAACTTATTACAAGTTTATTATAATCTAAAAAATAATAATAAAATAAAATGTAATATATTTTATCTTAATTATTATTTTTGACATTTTCATTAATTATTTTTTTAACATAATTTAAATATTATTAAATATAATTTTTTTAAAAACAATATTGTACAAAATCTAAAATGTGCATGTTTATTTTTTTGTTATAATTATTTTTATTAAACACATAATTTTAAATGTTAAACAACTTGTTTTATTTAATAATAATATTAATAATATTTCATTATAATTATAATAATAATATATAATTATTAAAAAAAAAAAATTTTTTTTGCATCCATACCATCAACATAAAGGTGCCCAACATTTCTGCCATCATTTCTTTGATCAATTGTCTCATTTTGGATATGATAATAGTTTTCGGTGTCTTTTCTCTGAAACTACCGGTGCTATTGTTGTTGTTGTTGTTGTTGTTAATGTTGGACATTATGATGTGCCCTATGGACGACACGTTATATGACTTTTTTGTATTATATGACATGATTTTAATTAATTAATTAATTAATTAATTTTTAAAAATAGTGATTATTTTTGTTTGTTGGTGTAAAACAACTAATATATATATATATATATTTGTATAACACAACTATACGGTACACTACGGGTACTACACTGATGATGAGGACGACAATTATTATACAACAAAAAATATGAGTATTTAATTTAATAGATTTTGTTTATTATTATTTTTATATTAACTTTTATGTATATTTATTATGATATGTAAAAAATTATTTATATTACGTATATATATATAGTATATATAATGTATATATATATATATAGTTATGTTGATAGGGATTATATTTCAATTGTTATTGCCAATGATTTTGTATATATATATATATATATTGTAAAAAAATATATAATAGTTATTGATATAATAAATAGTTATATATATATATATATAAAATCTAAAAATTTTTTGGAAATTTTTCCATTAATTCAATACAAGTTTATACTTGTTTTTCAAAAAAATATAATATTATTTCATATACACACTGTATTAAGTAAACTAAACTAACAAAATAAAGTTATATATAAAATAAACCACTTTTTTAAATCTATTTAAATTTTATACTATTTTTTTTGTTGTTGACATATTTTATACACATATATAATATTTTGTTATATATATATATATATATATATACAGACAGTATATATATTAATGTTTATTTTATTAAAGCTTTTTAAATTATATATTTATTTATTTATATTTACTTACTTTTTTTTGAATTTGTTTGTAAATACTTATATACAAAAAAAAATATTTTTGAAATATAAATACAATACACTAAGTCAATAGACTTTAAAAAAAAAATAATTTATATATACTGTATATAWCAATACAATGGGGAAAGTTATTTTATCTGGTGGTGATACCCGAGCAGCAGCAGCAGCAGCACACAGTTAGAGCACATACCATTGTTGGCCAGTGATGTAGATAATATACCAGTGCTGGTAATTGTAGACAACAATAACAAAATAAAAACTAAACAATAATTTTTTGTTTAATACACACACACATAGTCTTAGGCTATGATGACATAACACACCTGCGTTAACATACAATTTAYATATGTATATAAYAATATACTAAACTTATATACTGTATATATATATATTGATGAGACACCCTTATTTGCTAGTCCCTACTATCACCACTGGCCAATTGCTCCCTGTCCCTGGTATATATACACTGTCACATTATTACATACAGATAATCAGACACACTCACATACATACATACATTTATACACACGCACATACATACACAGTGTGTATTACACACACATACTTACATACACACACACATACATACATACACACACACATATATATATAYACACACATACACACATACACACATACACACATACACACATACACACATACACACATACACACATACACACATACACACATACACACATACACACATACACACATACACACATACACACATACACACACACACATACACACATACACACATACACACATACACACATACACACATACACACATACACACATACACACACACACATACACACATACACACATACACACATACACACATACACACATACACACATACACACACACACATATATATATATACACACATACACACATACACACATACACACACACATACACACATACACACACACACACACATACACACATACACACACACACACACATACAAACACACACACATATATATATACATATACACACACTCACCTTATTATAAGTAAAATAGTTTTTAGCAAAAAAAAAGTGTGAAACACGACTTCACATCACTTAATCACTTAAATAAAAATATATATATATTTAAGTTTATAATGTAGTCGTCACTATCTAATGGTACAATTTAGATATGTGTCACTTTAATGATATACTTTTACCGGTTAAATACTGTATATTAATATTATATATATATATATTTTTTTGACAGTAAATTATGAGCCCATAGTCAATGTACGTGTAGTTTATTTGGTTAGTTTTCTCATTGAAGGGGAACAGGCCGTATAATATTATTGATTATAATTAACTTGTATTATATATTTTATGTGTGTATATGTGTGAGTGTGTGTTTGTATGTATGTATATGTATGTGTGTGTWTGTGTGTATATGTATGTGTGTGTATSTGTGTGTATRTGTRTTTGTGTGTWTGTATGTATGTGTGTGTATGTGTATGTATGTATGTKTGTGTGTGTGTGTGTRTATATGTATGTGTGCATTTGTATGTRTGTATATGTATGTGTGTATATGTATGTGTGTGTGCACTTGACTTTGACTTTGAAAAAACAGTTTGCATTACAATTGCTAAATATGATTATTATTATTATTATTATTATGACAGATAGTAGTTAATAKTATTAAAATTTTTTTCAATATTTAAATATATTTCTATCCATTAATTAACTAATATAACTAATAGATAGTAATAAATTTGAAAAATATTTTTTTCCATAGATAATAATAATAAATTTAATTAATAAGTATATACTGTATATTCAATTATAATTAATGTGTTTATATAAAGTAAATACAGTAGTTAAAAGTTGACAGATTTATTATTTATTACATAATACATAAATTATAAATTATTTTAGCATGGTTAACTAGCTGATAAAATCTAAATAGATAAATAATCTTACTAAAATAAAAATATTTTTAAAAAAATAAAAAGTTTACATGTGYTTAAAATTAAAAAAAAAATTTTATACAGGTATGTTTCAAATAAATATTATCMCAATAAATCATTKCAATATTACATATTTTTTTATATATTTTAATTTATATTTAATTTATATATTTAACATATATTTTTTTGGAAAATAAATTGTATTATTTTTTTTTAATTTTAAAAAATTTAATTATTTAATAAATAGCAGTAAWMTATATAAATAAAATAAAAACATACTTTAATTGAAATTAAATGATAAATATTRTACAACTAATTTGATWTAATATATATATATATATTGTATATAWATAATTATTATTTGTATTATAAATAAWCYKTTTTTGTTTGTTTGTTGGTATTAATTTGAAACAAATTTATTTTAATTATTTCACACAATTATATTTTTTTAATTAATTAATTTAGATTTAAATATAAACTACTACTACTAATTGGATCATAAAATAAATTATTTATTTAAAAAATTAATTTCTAATTAATTTCAATTATTTGACAATTATTAATTAATTGCAATTAGTCTTTATTTGAATTTTTATGATAAAAATATTTAAAATACTGTATATCATTGTATAATAAAATATTTTTAATCACATAAATTCAGTATCAATTAATTGCTAAACTATTAAATGTCTATCACATAAAAAAATAATAAAATTTCTAATAAAATTATTAATTAAATATTTAAATATGTTATATACAGTATATAATATACATAATAATAATGATAATCTAATTTTTGGATAATTTATATTAAAAAAAATAATTATACAATAAAACAATTTTTAAACTTATCCAAAAACATTTTTAAYTTTAATTATTTAATTYTAATTTTATTAAAAAATACTACTAATAATATTTAATATGTTTTTATTAATTTATGACATTTTATGTAATAATTTTCTAATTTATTGTCAACACTTTTCCAGWCAATTATTATTATGTATTTATAATAATAATAATAYATAATTTATATATTAATTATTATTATTATTACATAATATATTTAATGTTTGTTATTTATATGTACATAAATATAAAGTTTGTTTACTATACACTAATAATATATTATATAATTTAATATATCAATTATTATTGTAAATAGTTTGCATACAATAGTCTATTAATTATTTTCTTACAAAAACAAACAAAACAAAAAAAAATTTGATAAATAATTGGAAAAATAAATTTTCCAATTGTTTTTCAACTAATATTTTTAACAATATTTTTAATTAATTTCAAAAACAATGTTTAGATATATAATTGAAAAAATATTATTATAATTTTTTGTTGTTAATTATAACTTATTTTATTTATTTTTTTAATTTTATAATAAAATAAATATTTTTAAAAAAAATATCAATTACTTACTGTTTTTCGGTAGAAAACTTTCTATACATTCGTTTTCACTCATTTTAAAAATTAAAAAAAATAATTTAAATAATTTTTTTAGTAATAATAATAATAATAATATAAATTATGGATAATTTATTGGAAATATTTTCACACACAAAAAATTAATAATAATAATATTATTTATAGTTTTATCAGGTGGTCATTARATACAACACAATTTATATATATTTATTTATTAAAACAATATCTGAATAAAAAATTAATGAATTATTTGCACACAAATGACAGATAATAAATAAATAAGTTTTTTTTGTTGTAAAAAAATAYACTAAAAATATATATAGAAATAATATTTTATGTCTTTATTTATATATACATAAAATTATTGTCTGATGAGAGTTAAAATATAAAGGATTGGTTTGAAGTTATATTWTTTATAAAAATTAATAAATATTTATATACTGTATATCTATATATATATATATCTATATATATATATCTATATATATATATCTATATATTTATATATACTGTACTTAAATCTATAAAAATCTATATATATATACACACAACAAAAATACAGTATATTTAAGTTTGAAATGTTTAGCGATAACAACTTGGATTGGTTTTTAGTCTATACTATATATATATATATATATATATATATATACTGATAATAGTTATGAATTTAATTAGTAGTAGTTATTTGTAATAATACTATTACTACTACTACTAATAATAATAATATAAAWAATAATACTATATTAGTAGTAAAATTATTTAACAAGTCATGAGTTAACATGTGGTATATATTGTATAATTGTATTTTTTTGTATATTATATATATATATATATATATKAWTTTGTCACTATATTTCAAGGATAAATAATTTTTAAGACATTTAGACAGTGAGCGAGCAAATAGARAGARAGAGAGAGAGAGAGAGAGAGAGAGAGAGAGAGAGAGAGAGAGAGAGAGAGAGAGAGAGAGAGAGAGAGAGAGAGAKATTTAATTTATTCATTAATAATAATTATAATAAATTAAATAAATTTTGATTTTTTTTTGGTTATATTTTATAGGTTACTAATACTGTATATAAACTACTGTATACTAGCTTTTATGTATTTGATTAGGACTTAATTTTTTTTTTTGTGTAATACTATTACAAAATTGTATAAATAAAATATAATAATTTTTGGACCAAAAAAAAATTACTAATAATCAAAACTAAACTTATTATTCAACATCACATTTGATATATAATATAATATATATATTTAGTATTAAATAATCCTTGAATTTTGGTTATATTATGCAGAGATTTGATTCAAAAAATCAAATAAAAATAAATACAATATTAGTAGTAATTATAGTAACAAACAAACTAACAAAAAAAAGTTGATATAATCTATTGCACACATAATTTATTAGTGATTTTTTGTTGGTGTAGTTGTTTTTGATAGCTAACTGTGCATTTTAATTAATATTTGATTACATATAATATATTATATTATCGTAATAACTGTCCAAAACTGGATTTTAATTTTAGTCTCTCTTTCTCTCTCTCTCTCTCTCTCTCTCTCTCTATATATATATATATATATGTATATATAGCTGTCTCTCTCTCTCTCCTACACTAAATTTATAATTATAATTATATCATTATTAATACTATTAATACTACAGTATATATAATATATACCATTAATAACTGCATAATAACTAATTAAATTATAATTATTATTTATTTATTTTTGATTATCAAATAATTTTTAAAAACAATTTTTTTAGTTATTAATACATTTAATACATAATAATAATTATTAATGTTTTGTTGGATAACTTAATTTTTAAAATTTGAAAAAAGTTGAAATTTTCAAGGTAATATAACAAACAAATATATATATATATGTAGAAATAATATTGTATTTTTTTGAATATCATTATTATATTTTGATTTATATTTTTATAAAAAAAATTTATTACTAAAAAATTTTTTTGTTTAAAATGCATTATGATGTCATTCAAATTAATACTTTAATAATGATGAATAATAATTAATTTAATATCATAATAATAATAATAAAAATATAAATGATATATAATTTTCATTGTCATTAACAAATCAAATCTAAACAAACAGTTATTATAATTATTATAATAATATTATAATCAATACAAATAACATAATAAAAATGTTGTGAATAAATCAAATAATCAAATTAAAAATTGTTCAAGATAATTTTATTTAACAAAATTTAAATACTACTAAAAAATTGTTAGTAGATAATAAATATTTTAATATATATAAAAAAAATATTTCACATTATTTTATTTATGCAAAATCATATATTGAAAATAATGCTAGAAATTTAAACATTAATTATATAAAAATCATTTTATATTATAATATATATATATATATATATATATATATATATATATATATGTTTATAAATAATTTTTGAAAAATTTAAGAAATTATTTATTCTAACAAAATATTAGTCAAAATTATAAATCATATCTTAATATATAATATTCAATATTAATAAATATATTGGGAAAACAATGACACAAAAAAAATATTAGTGATATATATATTTTTTAGGAAATTTTTTTATATATAAATATTTTTTGATTAAACTTTAAATTATTGTTTAAACTTATGTTATGACATACTATTTAACTCTAATTCAATTCAATTGACGTTTAATGTGTTATTGTAAGTAATACACTGTAAGCAATGTATATATATTTTTTAAATGAAAATAAATTATTTATTTTTTGAAAAAATCACATTAAATTTAATTAAAAGACCTTGTTATACAATTTATTTTTAATAAATATAAAATAGTTAAATGATTTATATATATATATAACTATAGTTATTTTATAAGTGACCCATAAACATAAAATTCAATATATATATATATATATATATATATATATATTTATATATATATTGTACAACTAATATCATTGTATAATCTTATATATTATATAATACAATATATTATACTACTGTAATATCTTATTTAACATTAATTTTTTTTGCTATTATTTGTCAATTATTTACTATAATATATCCTAAACTATATACAGTATACTGTATATAGTAGTAATATATATACAATACATACAATATACACATACAATATAAATAAAACACTATTAGCTTAGATATTATAAAACATTAATTTGTTTTATATAAAGTTAATTTTTATAAACAATTTCAATCTAAATTATATTAATATAACATTTGCGTGTCACTAGTGAAACATCCATGAAATAAAAAAAAATATATATATATATATTTACTACACGTGTAGACAATTATCAAAAAAATAACAAACAATTTATTTAATAAAAAACAATTTAAATTTTTTTAACTTAACTCAAGAGTACATTCTTTACTAAAAATATTTAGTTTAATAATATTTTTTATTTTATTTTTTTTCTATTAATGTCTAGACTCTAGATTAATAACTCCGTTAAATAGTAATATAAACCATAATTTTTAATATATAATTGAAAATTTCTAGTAAATATTATTATTATTCTATAAGATCCCCCCATATATATAGCTATTGTAATAATATATTAGTGAAAATTACAGATTACATATTATACTGTATTATAATATATATATATATATTATACTACTATACAAATGGGATCTCTATATATACTAATATATTCAAAATAAATAATAATTATTATAAGTTTTATTTTTTTTTTAATTATTCATTATTTAATTATATATTTAGTTTAATGTTATTAAAACAGATTTAATTTTTATTTATTACTTATAATTATAATGTATTTTTTTATACAAAATTAACACAGATAGAAAAATTTTTATTAGAAATTTTCTAGAAATTTCTCAATTATTTTTCTGATTTTTTTGCAAAAAAATAAACTTGCACGAATTACAATTAGTTGTTTACTAGTAAACTAACTAGACTTGTTTATCATATAATTTAAATAAATTGTTTCAATCAATTAAATTGTAATTTTTTTATATAAATAAAAATTATTTATTTATTTAAAAAAATTGTTTAACAATAAAATTACTATATTTTTTATATACTATAAATATTTTAATTTTTTATAAAAATCACAATAATCTTTAATGTAGTTAATAATAATAAAAAATTTATTATTTTAAATATGAATTAGTTGAACATATTTTTTAATAAATAGATTATAGATTTTATTTAATTTTAATTATTGATATTGAAATTAATATTTGATTTTTTGTTTGTATAGTATTATATCAATAGCTGCTAAATATTCAGTGATTTATTTAATTAGTTATTTAACTATAAGTAGTATATCATTTGATAACTTTATGATACATATGATATACAGTATAACATTACTAATTTATTTTTAATTTTTTTTTAAATAATAATTATAACTTGTGATAATAATTTATATTAAACAATAATTAATAATAAAAATCATGCATACTAATTTAATTTGTACTAGGTTCAAATGTGCAATCTCATTTTTTAAATAAAATTGTAAAGTTTATCAATTTATCATATAATATACATTAGTTTATATAGTGGTTTAAAATCAATGTTTAATAAATGCAAAAGAAAATGTTTTTTTAATGTTAAATAAATTGTAAAAATTATTTACTAATAACATTATTTAACATTTGAATATAATGTTTCTGAATTTAAATAATTATAAATATTAATTAAAAAAATAATTAATAGATTCAGAAAAATATTATTACAAAATATTTTTTCGATAAAAATAATAATAATAATAATTACCTGTTTATGTTTTGTATAAAATAGCATAATTATCAAAATTCAAATATCGCAAACATAATACATTAAAATTTATTTTAAATAAATCCGATTATATTTTTATTAGTATTTTTATAATAATTTATTTTGTTTAAAATAACTCATAAATAAAACAATGTATAAATCAATCACTTTTACTGTCAATCTATTAAAAAACTTATAAATCCACTTATTATTTAATAAAAAAAAATATTATTCAATATATATAAAAAATATTATATATAGTATAAATAACTTCATTAATTACAAAATAACAAATACAATAATAATAATAATAATAATAATAATAATAATATCTTATGTTTGATTGTTATGTTTTATAATTATTTTAAATATAATTATTTTTTGTTGTTGTTTTTATTTATAAAAAGTATGCACTTAATATAATTACATTTTTTATAATTAAAAAAAATTAATAAATCTTATTTAGACTAAAAATAAACGATTAGATAACTTAATATATTTATTATATAACAAAAAATAATATATATTAATATATATGATATATTTTTTAACTACATTTCCCCATACAATGAACTATTGAATATATATATATATATATATATATATATATAGTATATAAATATATATTAATAATAACTACTTTTACTCTAATATATCGTGACTTTACCGATGAAATCTATATAAAAAATACATTAGTATTGAATACAAAAAAAAACTCAATAATTATAGACAATATACAGGTGCAGACATATATACAAGACATCAATTTTCAGTTATAGTTTTTCACATACCTGTGCATTATTACCATTACAGTACACAGTTATACAATTAACTATATATATATATATATTTAATTTAATAAATTACATTGGTGACACTTTGATGTCATCACACTTTTTTGTTGTTGTTATATACTTATGTTAGAAATTAATTGTTTAATAATGTCTAATATAATATTAGTTTGAAGTAAACTAAACAAAAATAATAAAAATTATTTATTATTATTGTAAATGCAATTTATTTATTATTAATAATTTTTTTTCTCTCTCTTTACTAAATAATACTAATACTAAACAAAATAATAATAAGTAGTTATAATTAAAAACACACAAAAAAATAAATATTTCTATTTTTCTTAATAATATATGCTTTTATTTTTACTGAAAAATATTACTATTGAATATTTTTTTTTAATTTTATGTATTGTATTATATTCAGTATTTTTTTAATGAATTTAATAAAATATTTTTTAAAACATTTTACTGTTTACTGTTTACTATAAATATAAAAATTTTCATTGATTTTATATTATGGAAAATTTTGTCTTAATTTACGATACTTTTTAATGATATATACAGTATAGTCTATTGTATGCTAACCTTATTCATAGATAAATTATATTTATAAATTATTCAATACACTGGAGTCATATAATTTTTAATAATTTATTTTTAATAGTTTTATTGTTTTTAATATTTTATGAATAATAAAAGTTAAACAAAAACAAACATTGAACTTGAAATTTAAATGATATTTTTATTCAGGTATTTATTTTTTTAATACTAATATGCAGTATATTTTTATGTAATATTATAGATAATGTTAAAATGCATAATATTTTTTTTAAATAATTTTTTATATGACTAAATTATATTAATCTACAGTATATATATAACCGGTAGTAATAATATTATTAATTAATTTTTATTAGATAATTATAATTAAATAAAAAAATTATAGTACTAATGTTTATTTAAAAATCAATATTATTTTTATTTATTAATAAAAGAGTTATTTATTAATCTATTAAATTATTTCAACAAAAAAAAATACATTTTAAAACCTACTATTAATTATATTAAATAATAATAATAACTAAAAAAAAATACTGACAATTACTTAATTAAATATACAAATAATTAGTAAATATTATTTTATTTTTATTAATAAAAAAGTTGTTAATTAATCTATTAAATTATTTAAACAACAACAAAAAATAACTACATTTTAAAACCTATTAATTAATTATATTAAATATTTAAAAAAAATACTGACAATTACTTAAATTAAATATACAAATAATTAGTAAATAACTTTTTTTTCGGTTGAGATAAAAATAATTTTTATATATAAAAAAATTCAAACCAATCAATGATTTAATATATTATTAAAACACATATATATTTGAATCACATATTGATTGAAGCACCGGTACGTTGCGCTGCTGGTGCTGACTGTATATATTTATCTAATACATAGCCGTTATGATTTTCATCAGTATTTTTGGCCACTACCTGTCCGTCCTCATCACCACTAGTACTATCGGCACCACCACCAGCACTGGTAACACTGGTTCCCGGTTCGGACAACGGACGCGAATAATAGCACATTTCCCTATTCGGCCGGTCAGTGTCCTCCTCCTCCTCCTCCGCGGTGTCAATGATTACATCCGGGTGTAGCCGATGTAGGGCCAGATTTCTGGCCACTCTATAGTAGGCACTCAGATGTTTCCAGTCCAACAAATCGTTCAACCGATCGGTACGGTTACGTTGTATACATCGTTGCCTATCGGATAGTGTGGTAAAGTCGTACATATATTGTGTCAACTCTTGGACCGATTGTTCGCAATTTTTCGATCGGCGATCAACAATATAGATACCGTAGGCCATCGGATCGGCTACGTGTTCGCTGATAAAACAGCCAAAACCCGATAGATTGGATGTAACCGACGGTATACCCCAAACGGTACATTCGGCTGGTGTATAGCCCCAGGGTTCGTAATAGGAGGGAAAGACACCTAAATTACAGCCGCGAACAAAGTCTTCGTAGTCGATGCTAAACAATGGACTCGTTGGCGACAGAAAGTCGCCGTGAAATATGACTTTTACCCGATCTGACCGATCGTTGAACAGTCGGCATCGGCGGATGTGACTGAGGACAGGATCCGTATGATCGTCGACCATATTGTGTGTACTGATCGGTGGCAGCGATGATCGCTGCGATGCATATATACAACGCTTGAGTTTAACAATATCCGATTGGTTGACCAGTTCCTGCAGATCGGGTACACGACCGCCGAGACACTTGTCGAACAATCGTTTGCCGAAGTTGACCTGCAGTTCGCCGATAGTTTCGCGCAGCTGTTTGGCCACTGCCTGACCGCGCAGCGATTCAATGTTATAGCTGTTGGTTACGGCCGGAAATATGAAAAACGCCACAACCGTTACGTCACTGCCCGTCGACTTTAACTGATGATTAAGTCTGGCCAGCGATTCGATGAACATATCGGCTCCTTTGTTGCCGAACTCGTAGCGGCCACTGATGAAAAAGTATAGCGTTTTCTGGAGATCAAAGTCATAGTGGCCGAAGAAGTGTCCCCTAACAAAGTCGTGGATCAGCTCTTTGCTCGATGTGTGCCGATTCTGGAATTCGTGACCAGCGATGGCCGACTTGACGGACAAACCGTTGGGCGTTACTATACACGGTCGACGTTTCAGCAGATACTGGGCCTCCAGGGATGTAATTTCCGAAACGGTGGTAAAAACGTGCGCCGAATGGGCGGCCGCCCGTTCCAGACAGTATCGATGGTAGATCTGCCGGCGGCCGGCTTCGGCATCCAACTGGAAGTGTTGCAAATTGTTATAGAAGTCGATACTGGCGGCGCACAGGTATCGGCCCAGCAATGTTGCGTGTGTAGTGAATACGGTGGCCACGTCCAGGTGCCTGATCCGACACATAATCAGACCGACACCGGTCATCCATTCGTGAAAGTGGGCCAACATTAGCGGCAGCGGCGACGACGACCCATCGCTGTCCATGCGTTTGTAAAACTCGTCCAACAGTGTGACTACACTGTAACCGAAAATAATTGAATCGTTGGCCTCCCGATCGCCGACGGGTATGCCAATGTTGCACACGTTCCAGAAGTCGTGTTTCCATTCGTCCAGTTTCCAGGAGGCAACCGATCCGTAGTCGACGAGCAACACTTGCGGACAGCCGTCGATAAGCCAGTGGCCGTATACGACACGTATGCCCTGACGGGCGACTGCCTCCAGGACATCGCTGATGTGTTCCGGTGGCCGATCGCTGATTTCCACTTCCGTATTACCGGCCATCCCGTGGTTATACTGACCGACCAGAAAGTATTGGTCGCCCAATTCTTTGCAGCTGATCTGCGACTTTGATCGGATAACAGTGTAAATACCGCCCACTTTGTTGGCCACTTCGGTAGACATTTCGAATACCCAGCGATTTTCCAGCCGTGCCTTACGGCCCGAGTCCAAGTATTCGCTGCTGTGTTCCGATTGGACCTCGGATTCCGATCGGTAAAACCGTTTGGCCATTTGGGAAGCGCTTCTCATAATGATTTTGATGACTACTACTACTAAATTTATAACTAATCTATAGGTGCTTTAAATATGTCTAGACTTTAACATCTAGTGTATAACTAGGACTACTTGTCTAGTATTAGTATATATATATATAAAAAAGTTTATTATTATTATTAAAAATTATTAATAAAAAAAATTATAGTTATTTTTTTCAAACACGTGTTTACTATATTTTTGGAAATAAATAAATTTCTATTCAATGTATTTAATAAATTTTAGTACAAATATGTAAAGTATATATTGAATATATATATATATATATAATTAATATATATATATATATATATATATTTAGTGTAAATTTGTTTTTAATTGGTATATACTGGTACAGTACCACTAAATTTTTAATATAGTTTATTAGAGGGTTTAATACAAATAACTAACAACAACAACAACAACAACAACAAAAATAATACTTAATTTGATAAAATAATAGTAAATTATGGAATTTTTTCAAATAAAAATTTTATTTATCAGATATTAATTTAACACTTTAATAATATTAACTGAAAAGTTTTAATATAAAAGTTAGTATTATTTTTTTTAGATAAGTATTAGTTGTATATATATATATATTATACTATTACTAATTTATTATTATTATTATTATCTATTTAATAAATTTTAATTAGTTAAAAATAGTATTATTATTAATTTGTTAATAATATTTTATAATAGATTATTATTATTATTATTATTAATTATTTTCTGATTATTTTCAAAAAATAACTATTAATATATCTATTGACTATAGTATATAAGATGATTACAGTATTGTTTGAAATTTATTATTTTTATTTTTAATCATTTATAACTGTATGTTATTATTTGACTTATTATAATAATATTTTAGTTATAGATTTATGATTTATACTGTATATATAAATAGTTTATAAAATAATTAAGTTTATTTTATATTAATATTATAATATTATTTTAACAATAATTGTATAGTTTAATAAAATAGCGCGCATATATAAAATTCAATTTTTCAAATAAAAAAATCAATAATCAATAATAATAATAATCAGATATTTAACTCAAATAATTATTTTTTAATTATATCAATTATGATTAGATATAATAATAATAATAATAAACTATCGGTAATAGTAGTAGTACTATATGTTAGCATTTTGAACGTTACGCTATTAATAGAAAACAGTTGGTATTTGACAGTAGCTACCGGTGCGGTACCAATAGTTAGCCATAGATTATCACTAAATAATTATATGCTACCAAATATTGATTGGCAAACAAACAATGATGATAACCAGCCAGCAGTGATGGACAATCATCTCAAGGGATCAACTGTCGGTCGACAACAACCATCTAAACAAACAACAGCAGCGGACAGTCGTCAGCCGACAAACAATCGAGTGGCCAGGGATGTGGCGGCGGCGGCCACCAGACCGGCCAAAGATCAGTATATGATGTTCAATCCAAATGATCCGCCCAAAGTCGACTGGCCGTCGATGTTGAATCTAAACAAACTAACCGATCAACCGACAACTGTTGGTGGCCATACGACAACCCATGTTACCGATACTAACAACAACCAAACGGTTTCCACAGTTGAAACCCGCAATATTCAACAAGCGACCGATAGTAGTAGCACCGGTAGTAGTAGTAGTACTCAACCTAACCCCCCATCAAACAGTGTGGCGGCGGCGGCGGCTGAGCCGCCAAAGATTGATTGCAAACAACTATTTTTGGTCGCATACCTAACGCTTAGGAAATTTCTATGAATAAAATCCGAGAAAATTTCTAATTTTAAAGGAATATTCATCAAAAAAAAAAAAAATTAGTTTTTTTGTAGTGAAAAATATTTTGTTTTGTTTTGTTTTTTTTTCTCTCTCTCTAAATGTAATCTCAATTTATTGGGTGAAAAAAATATATCAATAAAAATATATATCAAATATATTGTATTATTTATTTTTAAACATAACATAAAATATATAATAAAAACATTCATATTTTTTATAACTTTAATAATATTTAAATATTTCATTTAATTATAAATTTATGATTCAATACATATACTGTATATAAATATATTGAATCATAAAATAATTAATGAGATATATTTAAAATTAAAGTTATAATAATATGAAAGTTTTTTATTTATTTTATTTTTGTTTTGTTTTAGTCTAAATACTATAATATTGACATATTTAAAAAAATAATAATAATTATTTTAGATATTATAATCAATTAAATTTAAAATAAAAATATCAATGTTTAGTCACATAAAGTTATCAATAATTTTGTTTGTTTTGTTTATAGATGTAATCAATTGATTATATTTTACGCTTAAAGGTTTTTGATTGACAATTATTTTTTGGGTGACACTTATATATATATATAAATTATGTCAAATGTGCTTAAATATTATGTAATTGAATAATTAATTTTTTTAGTAGTGAAATAATAATAATAGTAATTATAAATAAATCACATTTTTTAAACATAAATTCATAAAACAAAATAGTATAGGATTTTAAAAAAAACTGTTAATAACTTATAATATATTAATTATATTAATAGAAAATTATATATCAATATATTAATTAATAATTAAAAATTATTATTTTTAAAAAAATAAAACTTTCAATCCTTTAATTACTAAAATATTATATTTATATAAATATTTTATATAACAATAATTTATATAAAAAAATTATTATTGTTTAATCTGTTAATATATCACTACATAATAAAACAATAAAAAAATATCAAATATTATACATTATTTAATTTGTATAATGTTTTTTATAGTATTTAAAAATAATAATAATTAGTATTTATGTTTATCATATGATATTTACAATGTATTACAATTTATTTTTACTATACATATTGTATACAATATATACTAAAGGTTTAATCTATTAAATCTATTAATATATATATATTTCACATTATTTATCAATAACTATAAAAAAATATTTAAAAAACAAACAAAATATTATGTTTATAAATACAGACTATAATAATATTTGTTTTATTAAGTCATGTGAATGGGAAAAAAATTCAATAGTAATATAAAAATTATATAAATAAATATATATATATAATAATAATAATAATAAATGCCTGCATAATATCAATAAAAAAATTATACCAGCATTTTTTAATTAAATATAAATTTTTAATTATTACTGATAATCATGTGATATATTAATTTTATTTTTTAAAAATTTATGATAATAGTTTCTTTTTAATTAATTAATATTGTAATTTATTTTTACAGTTTTAATTAGCATTAGTAAATAAAATACAATGAAATATATATATATATTGAAGATTTTAAATAATATCTTATTTTTTWAAAATATTTTATATTAATTTTTTAGTCAAATAAAAATATATAAATTAAAGTTAACTAAAGTGAGAGTTAAAAAAACAAATATATATTTTTATTGTTTGTTTTAAAATATAAAGATATAATAAATCAAATTATTTATGAATTTATATATATATATATAACATAAATAAATACAGTATATTATCAAAAAAAAACTAATAATAATGACACCAATTTATATATTTAATTGGTTAAGTATTTTTTGTTTTATAACAATTTTACTGGTGATCTAATTACACAATTAATTAATTAATAATAATAATAATATCATACTTGTATTTGTAGACATACACTAATATATACACTAATATATATATACACTAATATATATATACTAATATATACACTAATATATATATACACTAATATATATATACTAATATATACACTAATATATATATATACTAATATAATAATAATAATAATTATAAATTATTATTACTCATCTACAGGATACTAAATTATATGATTAAACATATGATAAACAATTGCTTAGCATTGATTTGGTGTGAATTTTTTTAAAAATTTTATTTTGTTTTATTTATTAATTATTATTTTATTTATTTTTTATTTAAATATGATAATATAAATAAATATTATTATTAATCGGAAATTTATTTTATAGGACGGGGATGATTGTGAGGTAATTGCTAGACATACAGACTAATCATAAAATTATTATTAGTAGTAGTAGTATAGTAGTAGTAGTAGTAGTAGTAGTAGTAGTGAAAGTGATTTTTATTTGTATAATTAATTTATTTATTTTTTCGTGTCCTTAATTTGATTTCCCTATAAATATATGGGATTCAAATCAAATGTGATTTAATTTCAATTTTTTTTGTAATTTAAAAAAAAATATCATATCTATTGTGTTATTGTGTTTCTTAGTATTATTTTTTTTTATTGTTTTTGTTGGTATATCTGAATGAAGTATTTGTTGAAAACAATTGACAAATATCTACAATACGTCCATAAGTTTATCTGTTATTATTTTTTTTTTGAAAAAAATATTTATTAAATAAAATTAATTCATTAAACGTTATCAACAATCAAATAAAAAAAAATACTATGATTTTTATCAAGTTTTCATTATTATTATTAATAATTACATTATCATTAATAAAGATCTCAGGTTATTATTATTATTATTATTATTATTATTATTATCTATAATTAATAAATATATTTCTAAATTTGTTTGTTTTAAACAACAAAAAAATTTATTATTAATTATATTGTGATCTCAAATTATTTTTTAGTTAATTAATTGTTAAATTTATTTATTATATATATTATATATTTATATATTTGTCGACACATACAGTATGTCTAGAGTGCGGACAGTTTACCCATGTATTTACCGATCGTATTGTTGGCGGTATTAATGCCAACTTAGGCGAGTTTCCCTGGCAGGTCAGTATGCAGCGGCAACCCGGCTCACGTATGCCCGGCCGTCAATGGGTGCCCGGTCCGGGTTCGTGGCCATCGCCCGGTTCGTGGGGAGGCGTCCAGCAGCAACAGCCAGGCGCTCATTGGTCGCAACCGGTATTGCATACGCTACCCGTAAGGCCGACTCCGCCAGGTGGTTGGCCAACACCGCCGACCAGTCGACCCGTACCCTATCCACCTGGTGGACTACCTGCCAAACCTGTACAACAGTTGCCGCCAGCACAATCGGCTGCCACATCAGCACCGACATTCCCACCACCACCACCACCACCAGCAGCAGCCCAACCCCAGCCGCCACCCGTCCAACAGCCACATCCTCGTCCACCACTTCAACCGGCACCGGCACCGGGATCTCCATCAGTAACAACTGGCCGGTGGCAACACTTTTGCGGCGGATCTATAATCAGCGAACATTGGATACTAACGGCAGCTCATTGTGTGGAAAGGTATGTCCGTCCGTCCATATTATGTGTTTAATATATATTAAATATCAATATATATATATATAAAACTAGTATGAAATATACGTATACTCCCGGCTCGATTCGGATAGTGTTGGGCACAGTTGACTGGCGTAACACTCAGTCGGGTAGTCCGCAAATGATAGCCATCTCGCGTATTGTCGTACACGACGGCTGGAATCGTAATACTGGCCAAAATGATATTGCATTGTTACAAACGGCCGAACCCATACAGTTTAGCAAATCGACCGACGGTACCATAATGGCCAACAAAGTTTGCCTATCAAACAATGCCAATACCGAATACACTGGTATGGCTACATCATCGGGTTGGGGTTATCTCAATAAAAACTCCCGAGTATCGCCCGATTTGATGCGCAAAGTGGACATACCTATTGTCGATCATAATACCTGTCGCAATGCCTTCAATCGGGTAATAGCCGTCACCCAGAATCAGGTTTGCGCCGGTCAGGCGCCGAAAGGCAATTGTATGGTAAGTAATCGGTAATCGGTTTATCCGTTTTATTAGACACAAAACATACACATACACACACACATACACACACACACACACACACACACACACACACACACGTACACACTCATATTCAAACACATACACACTCATATTCAAACACACACACACACACACACACACACGTACACACTCATATTCAAACACATACACACTCATATTCAAACACATACACACTCATATACACACACATACACACTCATATTCAAACACATACACACTCATATACACACACATACACACTCATATTCAAACACATACACACTCATATACACACACATACACACACATACACACACATACACACATATATACACATATATACACACACACATATACAAACACATACACACAGAAACACACATACACTACATTAATACTAATATGTCTGATATATACGATATATATACATATGATAATATATATATATATATATATTAGGGTGACTCTGGTGGCCCACTGGTACAGACCACTGGCAATAAGGCCACACAGATAGGCATCGTATCGTTTTCCATACCCTGTGCAGTACACGGCTATCCCGATGTTTTTACCAAAGTTTCCCGTTATCTCGATTGGATTAATCAACACACTGGTGGTGTCGCCCGGGAAGGTTAACAAACAAAATTTATTTTCGGCAATCGGTTCAACATTTTTTGTCTACCCCAGTAAAAATAATGTCATTTACTGAATCTTAATCAGTAATTAGTATTTTTTTTATTATTATTATAATAATTAATGTAAAATAATTAATAAGCATAAGAATGAAAAATTATATATTAAATTAGATAAATATACACAAAAAAAATATAGTTAATAAAAAAAAATTAATTAATATAGAAAACTAATGATAAAAAATAACTGTGATTAAAATTTTTTTTTAAAAATTATCTAGATTATATATATAGAATTGTTATCTGTGTACATTTACTCTATTATAAATTATTTTTCATAATAGAGATAAGTGTTATTAATGTAAATATAATGTATTAAAAAAAGTTTATTTTTCTTATATAGTTTATTGAGACTATATATATGTATAAAATAAGCCCATATATCAATATATCATATAATAAATTTGAAAATTTTAATTTGTAAATAATTAATTTATATTAAATTTTACAAATCTCCCTGGATGCAATATCTGAAAATTATTAATATATATATATATAATAAATTATTATAAATTGGATAATTAATTAATTTTTGAAATAAAAAAAGGAGCATATAATAAAAAAAAATTAAATTAAAAAAATTGTTAAATTGTATATTTAATAGAAATTAACTTAAAATAAATAGATAAATAAAAATAAATATTACTGTAATAACAATAATATATTTATATTAAAAATCAAACTATTTATTATTATTTTTTTATATAAAAAAAAGATTAATTGTTTGATAATGTTTCGATAAAATCATAGTATAAACAAAATTTTTTAAAAAAATATTTTATAGTAGATTTTTTTTTAAGGACATTGATTGAAAATAAACTGTTAAAATACTTTAAATGATTTTTGAAATTGAATTAATTATTAATAAAAAAAAACTAGTTTTTTTATAGATTTAATAGAAAACTTGTTATTTTTTTTATCCCCCCAAAAAAAATAAATTAGTTTAAATAATACTTAAAAGTAATAGTATTAATAATAATAATAATAAAAAGCATTGATTTATACTAGAAATATATATAATTAAATTTATTTGTAATACCAGTACTATCAAGCAGTACCTGTGGTGTAGTGGTTATCACATCTGTCTAACACACAGAAGGTCCCAGGTTCGAAACCTGGCAGGTACAGTGGTTTATTTTTTTTTAATTTTGTTGCTCTATATTTTTTTTCTAGTAATTACCATTATTTAATTACTGTATAATTTTAAATATGATAATAATATACTAATTAAATATAATAATAATAAGATACTAACTAAATATAATAATAATAATATACTAACTAAATATAATAATACTAATAATACTAATATTAATCTAATCTATATTATACATATTCGACTTATCTAGTTAAATTTAAAAATTTCAATATATGTACAGGGACAAAAATAAGTGATAAAAATTTACTAATTAAATAAATTAATTTAATTAAAAAAAATATTTCAAAATACAAATATTAGAAAATTTTAGTAAAATATTTGTTGTGTTTATTAATAATTATAGCTAAATATATATGAAATACGGTATTAATAATAATAATTATAATGAAATTGTTTATTATCGGTGTCTTAATAAAAAAATAGACACAAAAAAAACACACAACAAATATTGTCGCCGACGCCGACTCTATAGGCCAGTGATCGATAACTGGTCGGTCGGCCGCCGGCCGCTAATCGCGACGCAATGCCATAGTTTCGGTTTGAATGCCGTCTTTAGTGACAATACGAATGTCCACCGAATCGCCGCAATAGATATCGCGTTCGGAGGCCGATATAAACACATCTTTAATCAAATTCTTGGCCGATTCGAGAGTCAGATCGCGGGCCGGGACGCCCTCCTGATTCTTGAGGCCAACCTGACTGTCCAGTAGTGGCTGAATCAACGCCGACGACGATCCGCCAGCCGTATAGGTATTGCGTTCGCAATGGCCGACCGGATCGTAGCTGAATATACAGCCGCGACCATCCGTGTCCAGACCGGCAACAATATTGGTTATATAGTACGGAAAAAAGCGTTTGTTGTACAACATATTGGACAACAATTGGGCCAACGCTGGCGTCGATATTGTCTTATTGTGGTCCTGGCTGTACATCTGTTCAATTGTTAGGAAGTGTTAGCAACTATTAAATGGCCGACCGATCCGATCTGGACTTACCGTAAGCCTAGCGTCCAGTACTTTCCGAAAGGTCAAGATATCGCACCAGCAGCCGGTTGAGCCTAATATACATTTCGGTGTCCTAATCGGCGGCGGCGGTAACAGTGGTGGTCATCAACATATAACAAAAAAAAAGTGTTTACATTAGTTAGTGGACAACTATCGGGCGGTTAAATTGATATATTAGCCGCCCGTAACAACCCGTAACAAACAACCGTACAGTTCAAACAGTTTTGTCTGATCGCGGGTCAAGATCTGAAATCCGGTCGACAGTCTGGTATCGGAACCAATGACCACAAAGTCTGGGCCGGCCAGTGCAACAACAGTCCTGTTTCGGGTCAGACAAAAACAAATCAATCAATTGGTCACAAGTTTTATCGGTAAAAATCTCTAACTTACCCGCCGTTGTCGGCGTACGGCTGAAAATGATGGCCAACCGGTCGCATATCGGCATTGATTAACGTATCAAACATATTGTGTGAGTGTGTGTGTGTTGTGTTGTCCACGGGATTAACGGGTTTGCGGCCAACAATTGATTGATCGGTAAAATTGTTTTGTTAAACAAATTGATGTTTTTATTTGCAAACGGATTAATGACTCGACGTTTTTGAAAACATTTAATACAATGAATAGCAATAATAATAGCAATAATAACAATAATATCAACCAATAGATGGCATTGTTTTTTTATAATACAGTATTTAAGTAATAGTAATATTAAATAAATAATAAATATATTAATTAAATAATTTTTAAACAATTTTTATTTAAATTAATTATTAGCCGCGATATTCATATTTATTTTAATACTAAAAATATATTTTAATTATTTTTTGTTTTTGTTGTAAATCAAACAAAAATTACTAACAATTATTTTTTTTTTCTATTAATTACTAACAGTTATTAATATTATAATTTTAATTTTGAAAAACAAATTTTTTTTAGCCGCGATATTCATATTTATTTTAATACTAATAATATTTTTTTTAAGTTTAATTATTTTTGTTTTTGTTGTACAATCAAACAAAATTAACTAACAATTATTTTCTATTAATTACTAACAGTTATTAATATTAATTTTAACTTTATATATAATTTTGTTGTTTTATAAATATTATACATTTTTAAAATAATAATAATAATAATATAAATAATGCCTTTTGTATTAAAACAAATTTAATTAAATTTATTTTATTTTTTAACTGTAAATAATTAAGTTTAGTTAATTGTTTAATCATTTAATATATTTTTTTCAATATATATTATTAGTAATAATATATATTGAAAAAAATATATAAGCATTATATAACAAGTAATGACCGTTTTAGTACATCAATTTTTACGTTATTATTATGATGCAACTAATAAAGATAAAAATGTGATTCTTTTTAAATAAAAAAGGTCGATTATTTATATTTACATTTTACAATTATTTGAATTTAGTTTTTCTATATTTTACCAATTATTATCATTTTAGTAAAAGACATTCAAATTTGACTAAACAAATTTTTTAATTATAGTGATTATTTAAATGTTATAATAATAAATTCCAATGTGATAATATTTCATTAAATAATATTAGCCTAGATGATTGTTCAGAAAAGTTTTCAAAATTTTAATATTAATATTTAAAATTTTATAATAAAATAATTGTCAGAACTAAAGCTAAATTGTTTAGCATTATATTGTTACATATAATTGTTAAAAATCTAAAGTTATCATGTTATCCGTCTAACAATATACTTGACTTTAAATGCCACACTGTTAGAGCTAGCTTGTTTCTTCTTAATGACAAATATATAAAAATAAATATAATGACTTTTTGTAATTTGCTGAATCATGTACTATATCTTATAAAATTATGTCTAACTTTTTCTTTAAGTGAGATATATTTAATTTTCTTTCATGAATAGTATGTATATAAGTATCTACTAATGATAAGCAGAATTATAAAAAACAAATTTATATTTAAGTAGATAATTTTATCTTAAAACTAAAAAATTTTCGTTATGTGTGATAATTTCAACATATTTTATTATTTGATTGAAAATATCTATCAATTTTATAATTATTATATCAAATGACATATATACTAATATATAATAAATAGTTTATATTTAATATTTAAATTTTAATAAAAAAAACAATTGAATTAATCTATGATGCTTATTTTATTTAAAAGTATGTGATTTAAAGAATTTAAAAAACAATAAAAGAGTCTGAATATAAAGTTATTGTTAGTTGTAAATATAGTCCTGTTAGTGTACTTTAAGATTAATTTTAAATTGTATTTTTAAATATTTGTTTAAACAAATTACAATTAAAACTATAACATGATGTAAAAAATGTCATTTTTACTTTTTTGCAAAAAATACATATGAAAAATTTTTTAAAATGACATTGTTTATTTACCTAAATATTAGGCGATAATCAATGAAACAGATGTAAATTTTATGATTTTTTATCATTTGTAGTTTTCGAATAAATTAACTTTAAAATTTGTTTTAATTTCGGACAGTTTCAATTGTAGAATACTTATATTAAATGATTAAACAATTAACTAAACTTAATTATTTATAGATATTATATTAATATAAAATAATTTATTACTGTATTAATTTTGAAAATTTACTAAAATTATTTAATATTATATCTATTAATATATCTATTAATTATATTTATATTTAATACACTATTTAGTATCATAAGTAACTATTTATTTATAAATTTGTTTATAAATTATTTTATATTAATATAATATTTATTAGGACTATAAACAGGATCTATGAAAAAAATAATAGATATATATATATATTATTTATTTAATTAATAATTTATCAGTATAAACAATTAAAAAAATTAACTTGTTTATAATAATAATTTTGTACTAGTTTAATTAATTATAAATACTTATTTCAATAAATATTTTTTTTATTATTATTCTAAGTAATTAAATATTTAATATTACTTTTTTTAAATAAATATAAAATATTTGATATTGTTAAAAGTTATCAGGCAAAAAAATTTAATAGTAACAAAAATTTTCCATTACAAATATCTTTAAAAATTAGCAAGATAATACAAAATAAATATAATTAACGGTAAAATAATATTTATTTATTTTATTTATTATTTTTTTTTTTGAAAACCTTCAAAGTTTTTTGGTGTTTACTCTATTTGTTTTTTATTGATTACAAAAAAAACAATTGATAAAGGTTAATTTTTCTATTATTACATAATATGTTTGTAATATTATTATTATTATTATTTTTATATCAAATATCAATATTATAGTATTTGATTAAATAATAAACAATATATTTGTTTTTATTTAAAAGTATACATTATATCAAAAAAAAAGTATATAAACTATGTTTGGCTCAAAAAAAAATTAATTGCAATTTTAATTTAATAATAATTACTAGTTTTTTTAATTAATAAAAAATAAAAACTATAATAACTATAGTAATGCATTCAATAACTATCATCACTTTGTTTGTTGTTTTTGTAGCCTATGGTATGAAATTTACTTAAATTATTATTTATAAATTAATTATTAAAAATTATTATTAAAACTTATTATTAAAACTTATTATTAATAAATTAATAATTAGCTAACTGTGCTGTTATGGGTCCTGACTTTGTTAACACTGTTCAAGATATCAATGCCTATACTATTGGTATTTACCGAATATTTTTTAATTAATTATAATTAATATTATTTTTTAATTTATTAAATATAATAATTAATTAATTGATTTTTTTAGGACACATATTGGCCGCCAATGTATCTACCAATGAAAAGTCGGGCTCATTTAGTTGGGATAATAATTGTTGGCAATGCAGTTGGCCGTGTGAGGGGGCCCGATGTTGCGATGGCTATTACCCCCAGTGCTGTAAAATCACCCAGTGCAGTTGCTGTCATGTTTAGCATCAGGCTAAATAAAACTATTAGCTCAAATACAATACAATTGGTTAACAATTTTTAAAAAAAATATTTGACAACTATTTTTTGTAACAATTATTTTTAATGTTACTTAATGTTAATGTCTTACTGTTTTTAATGTTATTTTTAATGCATTAAATAAATAAAATTTTCAACAAAAAATAATAATTAAATAAAACATTAAGTATAAAATTTTCAATATATTATTTTACATTAATAAATATATTATAATTTATGCTTTTTAAATAACTTTCTAATTAATTTTTTTTTAAATAATAATTTTGTAGTAAATATTTTTATTTTTTAGTAATTTATATTTATTAATTTTATTTAATAGTATTTTTAGCAACTATCTAATTTATAATTATTTTATATCAATATTTGGTGAAAAAAGTAAATTTAAATGCAATAATAATAACTTTTATTTATTTATTACAAGATTTATTATGTTAAACAATAATTGCTAAATTATACCATATTTTATATAAATTTTATATAACATAAAATTAAAATTAAAAAACATTTTATATAAATATATATATATATATATATATATATATATACCGTATATGAGATAATAAACATAATTTTTTAAAGTATTTATTATTGTAATTATTAATTATAATAATGTTTTTAATTATATATTTTTTAAAAAAACAAACATGTTTTTACAAAAATAAAACAAAAAAAAGTGTCTAGGACACCCGGTATTCCCAGGTGGTCTCCCTCCCAAGTACTAACCGGGCTCGACGCTGCTTAACTTCGGTGATCGAACGAGAACCGGTGCTTTCAGCGTGATATGGCCCTAGACATTAGCACAGGTAGGTTAGTATAGTTTTATTATTATTATTATTATTATTATTATTAGCTAGATCATAATTTATATATTAGATATATTAAATAGTAATTAATATTTATTTTAACTAATCTATTATTAGATTTTTTTAGAAACATAAATAAACCAATTGTATTATACTAACATTTATAATATACAGTATATATATATATATATAATAGTATATACTAATAAATTATTATGTAATTTATGTTAAGCATTATGTAATATAAACTAACATTTATATATATATATAATAATTTGATCAATATATATATATATTGATCAAAATTGATATGATATATATAAACAAAATTAAAAATTTTAGATATTAAAATTAAAGGTTATTTATTGTCTGTTTTTTATTTATTTGATTTAAACTACCCTGTATATATACTGTATACACAATAAAATTGATTATATGCCCAGTGCAAACTGCACCTTGGTAACACAGTAAATACGTTCACATATTGCATATTATTCAATACTATAAATTTATATATATATATATATATATATATATGTTAGTTTATATTACACAATGCTTAACATAAATTACATAATAATTTATTAGTACATACTATATACTGTATATTAAATATGTAATTTTACTATATATTATACATATTATTAGTAATATTATTAATATAATAGTATAATACAATTTGTTTTATTTATTTTTCAAAAAAAAAATTATTTAGATAATATGCAATATGTGTACGTATTTACTGTGTTACCTAGTACAGTTTGCACTGGGCATATAATCAACTAATTTTTTTGTATGGGTAATACAGTACATGTTTAGCAGCAGCTGCTAAACATTTTGAATAGTAATAATAATAACACAATATTATCAAATATCATATCAAATATAACAGTTATATATATACAACAATTTTATTTATCTATCTAATTATAATATACTGATAAAATAGTGTAATCAATTTTTTTTAAATTTATCATTAACTAATAAATCTGATGAAATTAATTGGTACTATTAATATACAATTAGTATATATATCATATATAAACTATAAATATCTCACAATTTTTTAAAAACTAATAAAATTTAATAAAATTTGTTTAAATTTATTGTACAGTAAATTGATATATCGTCAAAAATAATACAAAATAATTATATATATACAGTATATTGTATGTTAAATATACCGCAAAATTTAATTTAAATTTTTTTTAAAAAAAATAATAGGTAAATGTTTAATAATAATTTTATTTATTTATTTTTTAATCAAAATTAAATATTCAAATAATATTTTTTATTAATTTTTTAAATATAAAGCCATTTAAAAAAAGATGCCAACACTTGACGAGAGGAAACAAAAATTATTGAATTTCAAGGGTGCGATGGCCGCCCCTTTTACCCCCTTTGATGCCAATGGGTATGTTTGAAAATAATTTTTTAAAAATTTAAATAATAATAATAATACTAAATAATAATAATAAATAATAAATAATAATAATACTAAATAACAATAATACTAAATAATTATAATAATAATAATACTAAATAATAATAATAATACTAAATAATTATAATAATAATAATACTAAATAATAGACATTTAAGGATAAGTATATATGTATTTTAATTATTAAAATAGATTATATGATATAATTTATATGCTATATATATATATATATTAGGGAAGTGGATGTCTCGCAAATACCTAAATATCTTAAGCATTATCTGGACAGTGGTGTCGACGGCGTATACATAGTGGGAACCACTGGCGAAGGCTATTCCCTGACCAACGATGAACGACTAGCGGTGGCTAAGGCCTGGCGTCAGGCTATTGATGCCCAACAGGCTTATCATTTGTTGGCAGTGGTCAATGTTTCGAGCACCTGTATGAAAGAATCAACCGGGTTGGCTAAACAAATTGAACAGTTAGGTTTCGATGGTATTGCTGTATTGCCGCCCAATTACTATAGGCCACAAACAATCGGCGAATGGGTAGACTATATGAAAACGTTTGRTAGGGCAGCGCCCAATACACCCCTCTATTACTATCATAACGCTACCAGAATAGGGGAAATGAGCTGTAATGTTGTCATCAATTTAATTCAATTTGATTTAATTATTTTATTTTTTTTCAAATTATTAACTAATATTTTTATATATATATATTATATCTGTTTAGTCGATATCGTCGACGCCATCGGTGAAGGTCTCAAACAGATCCCGCAGTTTTGCGGTCTAAAAGTAATTGAAAAGTTTTAAAAACTAATTTAAAAACTAATTTAAAAACTAATTTAAAAACTAATTTAAAAACTAATTTAAAAACTAATTTAAAAACTAATTAATTAATTAATTAATTAATAATTATTGTTTTTTAATTACAAATAACATATAATTTATATATACATTGTATATAGTTTGCAGATACCAATTTTCAACGATTTATGATATTGTTAAACAAGCACCGGGATCAACTAAATATATTTATGGCATATATAGAGGTTTGACTTATATATATATATATACATAAACAATTACCGTAAGCTAATTGTCTAAATTATAATAATAATAATTAATTTTACGGTAATTTCAGTTACTGGTACCGGCACTGGCATCTGGATGTCTGGCCAGTAACGCTGCACTGTTAAACTATCCGCATATTGTGGCCGCYTATAAAMARATGATTGTATTGGTCGGYMAGGGWGATATTGACGGTGCACTCAGGGAACAGCATCGGATTGTGGAGGAAACCTACCGGCACAAGGAGACGGGCAACTATTTTCACTCGATTAAGACTACATTCAACAAACATGTAGCTCATCTGGGCCTCGATGTAGGCCTACCCCGGCCACCCATCTATTATCATTATGAGTGGTAGATATGAGACGGTTGTTTAAGGACTGTTAGCTAGCATTTAGTTTATAGGGGGGCACTGTTAACATAACCATAATATACAGTATCTTTTTATTCAACGATATTTTTAGATTCAATTTAGACCCGTATATAGCTAAACACCCCCACCCCCTGATGACAATTTTTTTTTAAATTTAAAAATCAACATTTGGTTGATTGGGGCTGTATCTCACAAATAGGCCCTCTACTGGGGCTATATGATAGGGGGCGGGGTAATTATACATTCAAAAATAAAACTTTAATTATTTTACTAGTGTGTGGGTATATGCGGGTCTATACGGTAATTGTGTGATTCAAATAAATGTCTTCCAATTTWTAAAAAAAAATTTAGTAAATTTTAAATACAATATATATATATATATATWTATTAGATTTTATAGTTTATAATTATCATAATTATAAATTATATAATAGAAAAATATTAAATGTTTAAAAAAAATTACCCGGTAGTTATTTTTAATCAAAAAAAAATATTAATAATTTTTTACATATTTAATATTTTGTCAGAAATATTTTATTTTACAAAAATTTATTATTTCATTTTAGTTTCTTATTTTGATTAAAATTTTGTATAATTTTATTTTTCATGGGTTTGTAATCTCTTGTTGTTGTTGTTATTGTTGAAACATTTATTTTTTGTTTGTTTACTCGTAAATAAATTTTTGTTAATAAAATTTATTKTTATTTTATTTTGTTACATAATTTACAATCAATAAGTTTTTCAAACAATAAATTATATAACAATAATTAAATGTTTAAAAATTATATATATATATTCATTGTAAAAGCTAAATATAATAATATAATTAAAAAATTAATTAAATATATTTCTAGTTTATCTCAATTTTTCTTATATTAATTAATTAATTTTATTTTAGTTTATTATGATTAATAATTTAATTTAAATTAGCAATATATTATTTTTTAAAAAAAAAGTTTAATTGCATTTATATCATATGTTTGTACTGTATATATATTTGTATAATTGAAATTTATTAATTAAAAACCTAATTGTTTTTCATATTAGTATTTAGAAAAAAATAAATACATAAAAATATGATAAAACTTTTGAGTATTATTATTATTACTAAAAAAATGTATTAAAATCATTGATGTATAAAAAAAATTTCAAATATATGAATCCTAATKTAYATATCATTATAATTGTCATATCATTATCTCATTGGTTATCAATTATATATATGAAACAATATTTACATTWAAWTAAAACTAATRATTTAGATTAATATTTAGTATTATTAATAATCTAAATAATAAAAGTCAATAAAAATTTTTGTTTCATATATATATATGATAAACTTAATTATTTAATGTGTATAATACTATATAAAATATTTTGTTCAAAACGTTCGCACTTTTTAAGAAAACCCCCTCCCTCCCCTATGTTCGCAATTGTTCGCATGTAGTCATTAAAAAAAAATACGTTCGCAAATAATGACTACAAGAAATAAAATATTATCTAAATGCGAACGTTCTTAAAGAAATAGTTCGCTTTATTCAATGCGAACGTAATATGTGAACCACGCCAAATGGAAATACCTTATAAATAATGACTAAAAATTTTTCAACAAAAAAAAATTATTCATTACAATAGTTTATTTTATTTTTAAAAAACMAAATTAATACATATATTAGTRTACAAAATGAAATAATTGCTATTATTTTTTTTAAATATTAATTGCTATTTATATCAAAAACAATGTTTRCATCAATTATTGTATTGTTTYTGAAATATTTATTAGCAATTAGTTTAACTATATTTCCAGTATTACTATATGTTTATTACAAACATAAATACGGTTATCGCGACCAATGTTTGGCCAGAATTCCCGGACCCGATCCCCGATACCCGTTGATCGGCAACTTAGACCTGTTTCGTATACCTGGCGTTCCTCTCAATGAATGTAAGTTTTTTTTAKATAAATAAATAATGTTAACTAATAATAAAATTTTTCTAATATATATATATTTATATATGTTTAATATTTGTAAAAAATTTATTTAATTGTATAGGTATTTATAAAATACTAGTATCGCTGTGTAAACTATATAAAAMTAATGGTATTTATAAAATATTTTTGGGAACACAACCAGTGATTGTTTTATTCAAACATAAYTTACTAAATGTATGTAYACTTTATACTATAATACTGTATAATTAGCTAATCTATTATTATATTTTAATAATTATAATATATATAATATATATAATATATATATATATATATATATGTATATATATATATATTATATTAAAAAAATTTATATATACTGAATATATACAGTAATATTGTATATATATGACTATTACTATTATAATATTTTAAAAATAATTTTATTTATAATTTGGCATTAATGTATATATATATATATATATATATATATATATATATTATAATTTTTTAAAATTGTAATTTAATTATAATTTTAACACTATTTTGAAAAAATTTTAATATTAACATATGTATTATAATAATTTTTTTKTATACAATAGACTATATTTTCAAGCAATGTTAATATTGAAAAATCTGARCAATATAAATTTCTAAGTGATTGGTTAGGCGATGGCCTATTGTTGAGTACCGGTGCTAAATGGAAAGGTAGACGAAAACTGTTGACACCGGCATTTCATTTCAAAATATTGGATAGTTTTATACCATTAATCAATGAACAGACATCAATATTTGTCGAGAAAATCAAAGATATGTCATCTCAGAGACAATATATTGATATCCGGGAACCGATAGCTCAGTTAACATTGGATATTATTTGCGGTAATTATATAATTAATAAAAATAATTGTAATAATAATAATAATAGAAAATAATAATAATAATAATAGAAAATAATTAAAAAATAGAAAATAATTAAAAAAATAGAAAATAATTAAAAAAATAGAAAATAATAATAATAATAATAATAATAATAATAATAATAGAAAATAATTAAAAAAAATAGAAAATAATTAAAAAAATAGAAAATAATTAAAAAAATAGAAAATAATAATAATAATAATAATAATAATAATAATAATAATAATAATAATAATAATAATAGAAAATAATTAAAAATAATAGAAAATAATTAAAAATAATAGAAAATAATAATATTAATAGAAAATAATACTAATTTTTTTTAAAATGTCTATAGAAACAGCAATGGGTGTACAAGTGGGCGCACAGGTAGGCAAAAATAAGCCATACGTTTCAGCCATTCAYGATTTGGGCGAAATATTTATGAAACGTATGTTTTCGCCGTGGATTTGGTCGGACATCATATTCTATCGGACATCGATTGGCCATAAATTTAAGGGATCTCTTCAAACGCTTCATTCATTTACMCGCAATGTTATCAATCAAAAGAAACAACAGTTTATTATTTCAAATAACGACTCAAAAACTACGGATCAGTTAACAAGTGATGATAACATCTATTATTCGACAAACAAGAAGAAGAAGAAGAAGAAAAGTATGGCATTTCTGGATCTATTACTCGATTATCACATCAAAGACAACAACATATCTCTGGARGACATACGCGAAGAAGTGGACACTTTTATGTTTGMMGGACACGACACTACTTCGGTAAGTCTCGGATGGACTCTGTATTTGCTTGGATTGCATCGYGAAGTACAGCATAGGATTCAGGACGAGTTGACCAYAATTTTTGGTGACGACGACGACATCAACAACCAGAGAGACATCAMTGCCGAAGACATTCAACGKATGACATACTTGGAGTGTGTWCTGAAAGAATCGTTACGTATGTATCCTTCGGCACCGTTTATTGCCCGCCGATTGGTCGCCGATTGTCCGGTCGGTGATTATGTTAWACCTGCCGGTGTCGACGTATTCATAATGATTGAACAAATGCATTACGATTCGGATGTATTTCCCGATCCCAACCATTTCAGACCCGAACGCTTCGAATCGGTTACCAATTCTTCCTCCTCCTCGTCCTCGACAACAATAAATGCCTACAATTATGTGCCGTTCAGTGCCGGTCCTCGCGGTTGTATTGGTAAACGKTTTGCAGTTACTGAGGAAAAGATAGTATTAGCCAAAGTTTGCCAAAACTTTTAATTGAATCAATTGAACCGTTAGATTGTGTCAAACATCCGCTGAAATGGTTTATCGGGCAAAAAGTCCRCTAAACATAAGATTTATTCCCAAAAAAAATAAAAACTTTAATTGATATTTAAATTATATTATTATGGTATTATAATATCAATTATTTTTATTWTTTTATTTTATTATACAAACATTTATAGTAAAATTATTTTTTTTTTAAATCATAGATAATAATTCTATAAAAATTATTATTATTTTAATTATTTTATTGTATAATTTATGTTTAATATCAAAATTATTATCGATAATAAATGATTTCTTATTATAATTAATTATTAATTAATAATAATTATAAATTTTTAATATCATTTCAAACTAACACATAGATGATAATATGATTGAAATAGTTTTTTTTATAATAATATTTTTAACTTTAATTTGAGTATTTAATAAAATTTTCAAAAAAATAAAATAAATACATAGTCTTATTATAAATAATTCAATTGTTATTATTATTAATATTGTTTTCCTATTTGTATCACATTTAATATATCAAATAAATAAATTGATTTAAAAAAATGTTTGAAACTATTACTGAAAATTTAATTAATAATATCACAATATTATTATTATTATTATTATTATTACTGTAAGTATTATATATACAAAATGTATACATTAAGTTAATATAAATTGTTTAATACAGCATAATTCTCAATATTACACGTATAATCTGGGTACAATTAAAAAAAATATTAAAAACTTTTAACAAACATTTATTAATTATATTAATTTAAGAAGGATATACAGTAAACATTATATACTATATACATAAATTTATATATTTAAAAATAATAGTAATATTGTTAATGGATGAAATAAATTTTAGCAAATTATATATTAATTAAAATTATATATTTATTAATTATTATATTAATTTAATTAAATTAGTCTGTGATAGATATAACTATTTAATTATTTGATAGATAGAAGGATATACAGTAAACATTATATACTATATACATAAATTTATATATTTAAAAATAATAGTAATATTGTTAATGGATGAAATAAATTTTAGCAAATTATATATTAATTAAAATTATATATTTATTAATTATTATATTAATTTAATTAAATTAGTCTGTTAGAGATATAACTATTTTTTTGTATACATAAACATATATAAACATTGTATACTATATACATAAATTTATATATTTAAAAAACAAATAAATTTTTAAAATAATTTTTTAAAGTTTAATTTAAAAAATAATAAATAACAAACCGTCTAAGTAAACTATCTTGATGGCATAAAATTTGTTATCTAGTTTGCATTTAGTTTTATAAACCAGGCCAAATGATCCACGTCCAAGCTCAGTTAGTTGTTCAAAATCACTATCATATTTATTCATTATTATTATTATTATAATAATGTTTGAATAGTAATTTTAATTTTAATTATTTTGTAATTCATATAATTATACATTATTATTATTATAATTAACTTATTATTCATACATAATTAATTTTTTTTTTTTAAATTTATATATAAATATATCACTATTTAAATTTTTAATAATGAAAATATCAATTGAATTTATAATTGATTTAAAAAAACAAAATATATTTTTTTTATTACAAAAAATGTTTTAACGATTATTCAATGACTTAATGTTGTAAATGATTGTTGTTTACTATACTTAAACTTTGATCCCATTAAATGTTTTATCATATTTTCAAAAAAAACTTTTGTTTACTGAAATCTATAATGGCTTTTTGAGTCTGTCTGTCTGTCTGTCTGTCTGTCTGTCTGTCTGTCTGTCTGTCTGTCTGTCTGTCTGTCTGTCTGTCTGTCTGTCTGTCTGTCTGTCTGTCTGTCTGTCTGTCTGTCTGTCTGTCTGTCTGTCTGTCTGTCTGTCTGTCTGTCTGTCTGTCTGTCTGTCTGTCTGTCTGTCTGTCTGTCTGTCTGTCTGTCTGTCTGTCTGTCTGTCTGTCTGTCTGTCTGTCTGTCTGTCTGTCTGTCTGTCTGTCTGTCTGTCTGTCTGTCTGTCTGTCTGTCTGTGTGTAGCATTTCATTTTGCGAATTTTGAAATTCTGACTTCAGATTCGGTTAGAGGACTACTAATAATGTATTGAAAAGTTGCATTAAAATCTTGATATCTCTTCGGGAACATAGAGAAAATGGCGGCCAAATAAAAAAAATTAAGACAAATTTTAAGTATAGATTTGAATTAAGCATTAAAACACAAGCAAAAAAAATTTCATAAAATTTTTTTTATCTTTTCGCGTACAAAGAAAATGGCGGCCAAAGTAAAAAGATTTAGGTAAAAATTTTAACGTTTAGAATTGTAAAGACCATCTAAAATAAGGTATTATAGATCAAAATCATTATTTTTTAAAAATGGCGGGGAAAAAATAATTATACTTGTTTATTTTGTTATACTAAATCATTTGATACCACACATGAGTAGTTGTTTATTTTGTCATACCGAGACATTTGATATCTCACATGACTATAGTTGAGTTAATTTTGTCATACCAAGTCATTTGATACCCTACATGATAAAAATTTAAATTATGTATATTTGAGAAGTTTTTAAATTTTTATATGTTACTATAAAAGCAGCTATAATTATACAAACTAATGGTTTTCAATGCTATTCAAGTTTTTTTTCTGAAAATGCTTTCTAGCATTCTTAACTGGTTTTAATGATATAATATAATATCATACGACTATTATTGTGTTTCTATGGATTTATTTTATTTTATCAAACACTAATAAGTCATTTAATTAATTATTTATTTATTTTATAAAATAGTAATTATTATATATATTTACTAAATGTTTTAAAATAWTAAAATACACCCTTAATATACYTAAATATTGATATTTAAATAAATAAATAACTATAAATCTATTCAATAAATAATTTAACAAAAAAATATTTAATAAATTTTAATAAATAGTTTAAATATATATATATACTGTATAAATAATAATATAAAAATGTCATATTAATCAAATTATGATAATGATGATTTATATTAAAAACAATAAATAATAAAATATTTACAATATACTATTCAATAGTATAGTAATAATACCAAACAAACAAAATGTTTAAATATTTTTATTAACTATATTACACATCAATCAAAAAAAAAAAAAAAWCATTTTCAMTTACATTTTATCAATTTTATTAACAAAAATATAGACTAATTTTAGTATTAAAATTAGTATTTCTATAACTAAATAACATACATAAAAATTATAGTAAAAAATAGTTGGAAACTACTGTACTATTCAATCATTAATATATATTAAAAAACTTATTTAAAAATAATAATTATTATTAATATTAATAATATTAGTATTATGTGCCAAATATTAGATAAGTTTACAATTAGTCGACAATTGGACAGTAATATCAAACATGAGATCAAATTATTTCATGTGTTTGACGACAGCGCCGGTAGTAATCTGTTGTTCGCCACCGACACCGATATGGTCTACGGTATCGGATCTAATATGTGGTCAACATTGGCTATGGGTCATCAGCTACCTGTTCCCATACCGGAACTGATACCCGAGTTATCATTGATAAATGTTCAACAATTTTTTACTGGTTTCGCCTTTGGCCTGGCATTAACCAGTGACCAGAAACTGTATTATTGGTATTTTCCATATGAGGACAGACGCCGATATGATAAGCCCGACGAAACTATTTGTACAAAACCCCGAAAACTAGACTTTTTTGATTCACTAACTATAAGGCAAATCAGTTGCGGTGACGATCACATACTGGTGCTGACCATCGATGGAAAACTGTATGCTTTTGGATGTAATCGTTTTGGACAGTTAGGTGCGGCGCCGGACCAGTTAGATAAAACTGGACATCATTTACAGCCAATAGAAATCCGATTTTCCGATAATCAGTTGGCCATTGAATCGGTTTATTGCGGTATCTATTCGTCGTTTGCTCAGACATTGGATGGACAGGTATACAGTTGGGGCCAAAACAGTGGTTACCGATTAGGACACCACCAGATATCCCGAAATGAAATAGTAATTGAACCGCAATTGATTCCTGGACTAACTCAAGTGAAAAAGGTATGTCCATCCAGTGAGATGACCTACTTTATGACTTCAAACGATCAGCTATACGTTTGCGGCCAATACCTGAGCTGCACTGGAAAGACGGCTCAACCTAGACTACTGTCCAGTGATATCCGTGTTGAAGATCTTCAACAATTGATATCTTATAAGTATTGTCTGTCCATAACGGCAGCCATATGTAAATCTAATGGCAGTGTCTATGAACTACTGGATACCAACAACAACAACAACGATATAATGGCCACAAAATATCGGTCATTCACCGAGTTTTATGCCCATGAATATCAATTGACATATAAAACAATTAATTTGTGTGATTATCGGGAATGTGATGTCGTTATTGACTATAATAGCAATACTATTATTGATGATAAAAGTAATAATAATAATAAATATAATATCATAGATAATAATAATAGTTGTAGTGATTATAACTCTGATACTACTATTACAACAGTTGCCGATAATACTAATCATACAAATTATGGTATAATATATTTTATTAATAATTTTTTTCAACTATAATAATATTAAAAAAAAAATATATATATTATAATTAATAGTTTATTATTTATTATTATTATATTATAATTGATAGTTTATTATTAATTATTATCATATATTAAAAAATTAATAGTTAAAAACTTCAAACGTTGGAATTCAATTGATTACAGTGAACACTACGAGGATCTGGATGTTAGCATCGGTAGTCATAAGTTAGATGATAACGGTGCTTACGGTACAGTCATAACTAAAGTCAAATGTTTAATAGACAAAAAGATATATGCGCTACAAAAATTGCAATTTCCTGGTAAATATTATAGTATATTAATTAATTTAATTTAATTATTTTAATATTTTTTACTAAAAAAAATAAATCATTAATTTATTAATAGAAGTTAATCAACAATTTTATAGCGTCTATAAACAGCTAAATAAATTGCTTGAAATACAATCGGCTGATAATAATAACTATTTAGTACACTATTATGAAATACAATTTGAAGATAACTGTATTTATTTGCAAATGGAATATTTCGGGCAAACTCTCGGTAATATTCTCGATATTAGAGGACAGGTATTCGGTCGGCGATCATCCAATGGTCAGCAGGCAATGGATAGTATAGAGTTATATATCTGGTCCGAGATATTCAAAGAGTTGTTAGAATGTGTAGACTATTTGCATCGTCGACTGAGTCCACCGATAATTCACGGCAACATCAAAGTGGACAACATTTTTGTGGCCAACGATGCGATGGTCAGCAGCGGCAGCGGCAGCGGCGGACGATTCATCAAATTGGGTGACTATGGGATGGGCGGCTATAGTCTGATCAGTGAATTGAATGATTATATTATCAACGATAGTATAAGCAATAATAATAATAATAATAATTTTCAAGTAGATATATATAGTTTATCGGTAATTGGCCAACAAATTTTTGACATGAACTTATCGGATAAAAAGTAAGCTAGCTACAAAAAATTAATTTACATTTTTTAAATATTATTTTTTTTTAAAAAAAATTTAATTATAAACTAATATAAATAGTATAATAAAACGTGGATCTTATTGGTCGGATAACAGTGAACTAAACCGGGCTATTGTTAACATTCATCGGATATTAGTGGACATGAGTTGTTTGCCGGCCGCCGCTGCCGACTACTCGGAGGACTGGTATAGAACCTACTGTTCCTATACATTGTCCACATTGACTGATTGGTGTCCGCACCGTAATCTAGTTGTCGATGATAAACAATTTTTGCCGCAATTATCCCGATTGAAGTCAAGCGCTAACATATTTTTCTATAAATTTTTAAGCCATAAATTAAAATAATAATAATAATAAACTAAAAAATAAATAAATAAATATCAATTAATAACAAAAAAAACATAAAAATTTATTATTATTATTATTCCTTACATTTTTTGAAATCATTCAAAAAACATTATTTATTTAAATTTTATAACCAATTGTAATGATAGGAAATGGGTGGTCGAGGATAACCAAAATCAAGGCCCAGGGGTTTGACAATCGAGTTAAACGTTTGCTTAATCGACAGGAAAAAGTTGCCACTAGTCTTATGTTTGACACATTCATCGACAATTGCCGACTGTTCCCGTCGGGCACTGTCCAGATCTGATCGGTCAACGTGTGCGACAAGTTTTTTGTAGGCATCAACTACTTCCGGTAAGTTGAATAGCGCACAGATACCGGCATCGCAGGCCAATGATGTCAGTGCCGTCAATAGCATCTGTTAGGTTAAAAAAAACAGTTAGGTTTTTTTTTGGGGGGGGGGGTGGAGGGAGTGTAAAGGGGTCATCATAGCAATACCTCATCGAAACCGATCAATACTTTGAAGCAATGGCTGTACCGCTTCTGGATGAGTGTAAACCGTACGACATTGTTGTCCGTAAACTATAAATATATATATATATATATATATATATATATATATATATAGAGAGAGAGAGAGAGAGGATGAGTTGATATATGTCTCATAACTGGCCAATCAATTCATACCTTCATTGCTGCCAACTGTGGTATCTGTTTGATACCTTCACCGATAGCGTCGACGATATCAACTGTTATTTATATACAATTAATAATTTTTAAATTGTTTTTTTTCATAAATACTATATATTTAACTATTGACTTAATTAAGGACACATACAATTAAACTCGCCGATCATCGACGGTATATGATAGTAGAGTAACGGTGTATTGGGCGCCGATCTGCAAAACAGTTTCAGATAGTCTACCCATTCCTGGATGTTTGCCGGCCGATAGTAATTGGCCGGCAATACGGCAATGGCATCAAAACCTAGACTATCGACTTGTTTGGCCAACAATTGGGCCTCTTTAGCGCAATAGGAGCTAACGTTGACCACTGCCAACAGGTCGGCCTTTTGGCTGTCCAGCGCCCGGCGCCAGGCTTTGGCTACTGTCAGGCGTTCATCGTTTGTCAGGTTATAGCCTTCGCCGGTAGTGCCGATAATGTAGACGCCGTCCACTTTGTTGTCCACCAAAAACTTAACGTATTGGTCGATCTGCGAGACGTCTAATTCACTAAATAATAATAGGATTTATTTTATTTTTATTTAGGACAGTCATATCATTTTTTTATATACCCTTTCCGATCAAAGGGTGTTATGACAGCAGCCATCGCACCCTTGAATCGGAGTAACCGTTGTTTTCGTTGTTCAAGTGTTGATGACATGATTTATTTTTTTTTTTTTGGTTAAACTAATTGTTTTGTATTATTATTACAAATGATAACTTAGTATAAAAATAATTTATTATTTTCAACAACAAACAAAAACTATACGACTGTCCTCTTTAGATAGTCCTCACCGACACTACTGACTAAATGTTTTTTCTTTTTTTAAAAAACCGGTATTTATTTTATAGTTTATACAAAGTTTTATGTTTAAGTACAAAATTTTTAAGTTATTTTAATCATAAATAAACTTTATTTAGTTTTTTTTGTGGACATATTATTCAAGGTTTCGTGTATTATTAGTATAGCAAATATATGTTAGTTTTTTAAACAAAAATAGTTTACAATAATAATTATTGTATTGAATATTTATTGGGAAACAGTTATCCAAACAAATCAATCAATCAATTAATTAATTAATTTGATAAATAAAAAACATCTCATATTATATAACAAACATAGAGTGTATTATTGGATAAATGTTTTTATTAGATTAAATWTTTTTTAAATGTTTATATAATAATATTTTTAGTAATTGTAGTAATTTTTTTATATATAAAAATTAATTCTCATAATTATTACTAATAAATAATTATTAATATTTAACAATAAAATTATTCAATTTTTAAAAAAAAAAAATAAATATTATATAAATTATTATAATATATAAAAGTTTAAAAAYTATAAAATAATTGTATTATATTTTTATTRATTCTGATTTAATTACGTTATTTTATTTGAGTATTAAAAACAAATATTTAATATATTTATATATATATAATAAATGATAATTACTTTATATTTAAATAACAAATATAATTATGTCATCTATTAAATGATATTATAGTTTATGATAAATGATCAMAAAAAAATTATATTTAAAAATAACTTTTATTTATGACATTAACCTAATTATTTAAATATAATTTAAAAAATTGACTATTAAATTGATTAATTTGTTWTTATTAAATKATGATTAATATATATATATATTTTTATTATTATATTATTTATTGTTATTTAATGTCTAATTTAAGATTAATTTTTTCTTAATTATCTAAAAAATAAGAAATTAATAGAATTTATTTAATATATATATTAATATGTATATATAATTGTCAATTATTATTGTAAGATTAAATGATCAAAATAATATTAAATATTATTGTAAATAATAATAATTAATCTAAATTATAAAAACTAAATTACTGTATTGTAATAATATTATATTAAGATACAGTAAATTTTATTTTTGAAGTCAACAAATAAATAAATATATATTTATGACATTATTATAGTCATTATTTAGATTATTTAGTAATTCATTTTTACTCAAAAAAAAAAATTATTAAATAATTTTTTAAAGTTTTAACTCTATTTAAAAAATAAATAAAATTAATTTAATATGAATGGAAATAAATTGATTAAATCAAACAAATGTTTACCAATTGATTTACGAGTAGACAATATAAACACTAAACTCTATGAAATCGGTTTATTTCATACAAAATCTAGAAAATGCCTAAAAAATAGATCAATAATTTATAATCCATTAGTTATGCAATTGATTTCGTGGACATATGTTATGAAATTGACAATTGTATGTATTTTACCGAAACATTACCGAAATTATCATATAATGTTTGGCAATATTGCTCTAATTATGAATCTGGAAAATCATGCTAATTATGTGGACATCCTATTCGGTATAACATTCATACCGATTCAATTGATACTCATACGGCTTACCCGTGATGGCCAATGGCCACAGTTTATGTCCGTTTTTGATATGTTGGCCGGTCAACGATCACCGAAAAGTATTGGTTTAAATCATAGGAAATTTATCCAGAAATTTCTACTAAAATCTCGAAGTTTATATCGATTATGTGAATTAATTACTAGTAAATCATGGATACTATGGTTTATATTTGGTTTGTATCCCTATTTCATAAATTGTTCAATAAATCAATGTCTAACATATGGTATATTAAATTCCGTACATTTATTAATTTATACAAACTATGGCATCAATATTAACTATTGGCTATTATATCATTTCTATCTATTGACTAACTATTTGAAATATAAAATTCAATTATATAACAGTAATATTTCAATTAAATTAACAAAAAAACAACAAACTTTCCCTAAACTTGATATAAGATTTGCAAAAAATCTAATCAATTCAATTAATTTTGTTAGCAATGAAATTAATGAATATAATAGAAAATTTTGGTCATATTATCTATTAGTTATTTGGCAATTAATGGGTTTATTAGTATTATTAATATTATATATGTTATTATTTCAAAGTCTATATATATCTTTTATAATTAAATTCATAATAATTATAGCATTTATATTAATGTCTCTATTGTTTATATTTCTACTATATTTATGTTCATCACTTAACTATGAATTCAATAAAACCTATACATTATTATATTGTTATCAATTATTATATTTGTAAAAAAATGTTGTATAAAAATTTATAAAAAATAGACTTAAATATATAAATATTATTTGTTTTTTTAATATATTTAATTTTTGATATATATGTAATATAATAAAAAAATTAATTTCAAAATTATTAATATATTTGGTTATTAACAAAAATTTTTAAAACTGATAAAACATAATAAAACATTAAATATTATTTTTTTAAACAAAATAATTGATATAATGATTACAAACAAACAAAAAATATTAAAAATATCAATAAGTTTTGGGAATAAATCTAACATTTAGTGGACTTTTTGCCCGAAATACCATTTCGGCGGATATCTGTATACTATCTAACGGTTCAATTGATTCAATATAAAAGTTTTGGCAAACTTTGGCTAATATTATCTTTTCCTCAGTAACTGCAAAACGTTTACCAATACAACCGCGAGGACCGGCACTGAACGGCACATAATTGTAGGCATTTATTGTTGTCGAGGACGAGGAGGAAGAAGTGGTATCCGATTGAAAGCGTTCGGGTCTGAAATGGTTGGGATCGGGAAATACATCCGAATCGTAATGCATTTGTTCGACAATCATAAAGACGTCGACACCGGCCGGTATAACATAATCACCGACCGGACAATCTTCGGCCAAATGTCGACCGATGAACGGTACTGACGGATACATTCGCAACGATTCTTTGAGTACACACTCTAAGTATGTCATACGTTGAATGTCTTCGGCAGTGATGTCTCTCTGGTTGTTGTCGATGTCGTCACCAAAAATTGCGGTCAATTCGTCGTGAATCTTGTCCTGAACTTCGCGATGCAAACCCAACAAATAGAGAGACCATCCGAGACTTACCGAAGTAGTGTCGTGTCCTTCAAACATAAAAGTGTCCACTTCTTCGCGTATGTCTTCCAGCGATAACTTGTTGTCTTTGATGTGATACTCGAGTAATAGATCCAGAAATGCCATACTTTTCTTCTTCTTGTTTGTCGAATAATAGATGTTATCATCACTTGTTAACTGATCCGTAGTTTTTGTGTCGTTATTTGATATAAACTGTTGTTTCTTTTGATTGATAACATTGCGGGTAAATGAGTGCAGTGTGTTAAGTGATCGGCAAAATGTACGGCCAATCGGCGTCCGATTGAACACAACGTCCGGCCAAATCCAGGGCGAAAATACACGTTTCATCAGTATTTCGCCCAAATCATGAATGGCCGCAACGTATGGCTTATTTTTGCCTACCTGTGCGCCCACCTGTACTCCCATTGCAGTTTCTATAGAAAATTAAAAAAAATACTATTATTTCTATTATTATTATTATTTTCTATTATTATTATTATTATTAATATTAATATTTTCTATTATTAATAATATTTTCTATTATTATTATTAATATTTTCTATTATTATTATTATTACTCAAAATTATATAATTACCGCAAATAATATCCAAAGTTAACTGAGCTATCGGTTCCCTGATATCAATATATTGTCTATCAGTTGACATATCTTTGATTTTATCCAAAAATATGTTTGTCTGCGCATTCATTAGTGGTATAAAATCGTCCAATATTTTGAAATGAAATGCCGGTGTCAACAGTTTTCGTCTACCTTTCCATTTAGCACCGGTACTCAACAATAGGCCATCGCCTAACCAATCGCTTAGAAATTTATATTGTTCAGATTTTTCAATGTGAACATTGCTTGAAAATATAGCCTATTGTATTATTATTTAAAAAAAATTATTAGAAAATATATATGTTAATATTTAAATTTTTTTTTAAAAAATAGTGTTAAAATTATAATAGTAGTATAATTTATCAATATAAAATACAGCCTGAAAATATAGCTTATTATATAAATTTATATATTAAATTATTAGAAAATGTATATGTTAATATTAATTTTTTTTAAAAATAGTGTTAAAATTAAAAATTACAATCTAAAAATTATAATAGTAATATATATACTGTATATATAATACATACATCCATTAAGTTATGTTTGAATACAACAACAACAGGTTGAGGTCCTAATGATATTTTATAAATACCATAATTTTTATATAATCTACACAATGATACCAATGTTTTATAGACACCTATATAAATATATAATTTTTTTTCATAAATATTATTTATAATAAAAAATAATATTATTTATTTAATTAATTAAAAAAAACTTACATTCATTTAGTGGAACACCGGGTATACGAAACAGGTCTATATTGCCGATCAACGGGTATCGGGGTTCGGGTCCGGGAATACTGGCCAAACACTTATCCCGGTAACGGTTTTTATATTTAAAATAAACATATAATACTAGAAATATAGTCAAACTAATTGTCGACAAATATGTTAGAAATACTACAATTGATGAAAACATTTTTCAAATTTAATTTAATATTATTGTAGAATATTATCGTTGAATTTGAGAAAAATAATTATTATTTTACACCAAAAAATAAAATAAAAATAAATATTTATGAATTATTAATATGAAAACTTTGAAAGTTTTTATTTAAGTAATAATTAACTTTAAATTTTTAAATAATTATTATGTTTAAAGTTTATTAAATATTTTTTTTCTCAATCATTCATTTATATTAAACAAATATTTAAAAAAAATAAAGTTATCAAACATTTACTGATAAACACAATATAAATAATTCAAAAATTGATAAAAACAAAATTTTAAAATATATATATATTATAAATATAATTTTATTTTATGAAAATGTTTTTTTTAATTATCTCAATATATATGTTCAAGGACAATAACAACATTGAGTACGTACATTTAGTACAAAAATTTATTATTATTATTATTATTATTATTTTTGGTGAAAAAAAGTGTCAATGTTATCGTAATAATTTTTGTTTTAAATATATATATATAAAATTTATTTTTTTTCAATATATATATATATATATATATATATTGTTGTTATGTTACCATTATATATGACTATAGCACATATTTAGCATATATCTAGACAAACAGGTATTATAATTATTATTATTATTTATGATGAGACAAAAATATATATACAGGTATATATTTCTACTGTATATAAAAATAATTATTTTACTATTATATATATATATTTATAAATAATTTAAGGAAAATCAGTAAATATAGTCAACTAACTAACTAACTAAGCCCCACACATATTATCATTGCCATTACCAAGGTCGACCACTATTCACAATTAAAACGCATTAATTTTTTTTTTAAATAATTTATTTTTCTAGACCCAAACAGCCGGTTCAATAACATTATTATTATTATTATTATTAATATTATATAAAAACAGTTGTTTATCAGTCTGTTATTAGTTAGCAAATAAAATATTATTTAAAAAAAACTATATAAACAATTTAATTGTAAATAACTTTTAATAAATAATAATACTGTATTATAGTTATTAGATTAGTTAAAAAATAAATTAAAACTTTTATACAAACTAAATATTGTAATATAATAAATACTATATATATATATAGCTAATAAAAAAACTATCTAATAATTAATCAGTTATTTCCTTCCGGGAAAATTGAAAATTATATAATTTATCTAAATTTATATATATATATAAATATATTGTATGTACACAACAAATATCAATGACAAAAAACACTGAAAATACTATATATATATATATATATAAATTTTATATAATAATTATTATTATATAAATAATTTGTTTTGGTTTATGTTTTTTACAAATAGTTGAAACTTAAAAAATATTTATCATAGCTTTACCACAAATATATATATATATAAATATTTATATATTTAAGTTACAAACTATTTTTTATGTAATCTAATTTTCATAATATATATAATTAGTTATAAAATTTATTTATTTTTTTTAAAAAAAACTACAGTATAATATTCAAATAATTTTTAAAAAATAAAATAAAATCACATTTAAATAAATCAATGATTATGGCTATACAGTATCAAATTTTAGTAATCAAATTTTTAGTGATATTAGTAATAAAAAAAATTTGATATATTTAAAAAAATACATATATATATAGTCAAACAAATTATATACAATAAGTTTTGAATTATTTATAAAAATTTTAGCATTTGTTGGAGATAATTTTAAATATTAGATATAAATAAAAATACAAATAAAGATAATTTTTGAAGGCTATATGGTATTTAAAAGCACATGTAGTTTATTTGATCAACTATTTTAAGTAACCTTAAAGTTTACAGTTTGAAGTTTGGAGGAACTATACCTAAAAAATAAACAACTATCCTGGACATTTATTTATTTTATATAAATAGATTTTTTTTTTAAATCATATTGTAATTAAAATAATTTCAACCATTTCTAGCTATAAAATAAAATTACATAAAAAAATAATCTAAAGTTTTTGTATCAAAATTGAGTAATAATTATAATAAAAGATAAATATTTGTTTTTTTTTGTTGAACCAAATCAGGTCATGTTTGTTGTAATTTATTTTTTTTAGTTAAACAGTATTTATGACATAATACTAATCATTACTATTATATTTACACTCAAATTATAAAATTGATTATAAACTAAAAAAATTAATAAAAATATAAATTTATTTTAAATAATAATTAAATGATTTTCTAATAATACATATTTATATAGTAAATTAAAATTAAAATAAGAGATTATTTATCGATAATAATTGTGATATTAAACATAAATTATACAATAAAATAATTAAAATAACAATAATAATAATTTTTATAGAATTATTATCTAAGATTTTTTTTAAAAAAAGTAATTTTATTATTAAATGTTTGTATAATAAAAAAATAATAATTGATATTATAATACCTAATAATATAATTTAAATATCAATTATAAGTTTTTTTTATATATTAATGATTGAATAGTAGTTTTCAATTATTTTTTTAAAAAATATAATTTTTATGTGTGTTATTTAGTTATAGAAATAAAATATTATAACTAAAATTACTCTATATTTTTGTAAAAAAATTGATAAAATGTAATTGAAAATGATTTTTTTGATTGATGTGTAATATAGTTAATAAAAATATTTTAACATTTTTTTTGTTTTGTTTGTTTGGTACTGTATTATTATACTATTGTATAGTATATTGTAAATTAATTTTATTTATTGTTTTTAATATAAATCATCATTATCATAAATTGATTAATATGACATTTTTTATATTATTATTTATACACTATATATATATAAACTATTTATTAAAATTTATTAAATATTTTTTTGTTAAGTTAAATTATTTATTCAATAGATTTATAGCTATTTATTTATTTAAATATCAATATTTAGGTATATTAGGGATGTATTTAATAATTTAAAACCTTTAGTAAATATATATATATATAATAATTATTATTAAAAAATTAATAAATTAAATGACTTTTAGTGTTTGATAAAAAAAAATAAATCCATAGAAACACAATAATAGTCGTATGATATTATATTATATCATTAAATGATAAAAAAAACATTTAATGGGATCAAAGTTTAAGTATAGTAAACAATAATGATTTACAACATTAAATCATTGAATAATCGTTAAAACATTTTTTGTAATATAAAAAAAATATATTTTTAAATTCAATTGATATTTTCATTATTAAAAATTTAAATAGTGATATATATATATATATATATATATATAAATTTTTAAAAAAATAATTATGTATGAATAATAAGTTAATAATAATAATAATGTATAATTATATGAATTACAAAATAATAATAATAATTAAAATTAAAATTAGTATTCAAACATTATAATAATAATAATAATAATAATGAATAAATATACTAGCAATTTTGAAGAACTAACTGAGCTTGGACGGGGATCATTTGGCCTGGTTCATAAAACTAAATGCAAACTAGATAACAAATTTTATGCCATCAAGATAGTTTATTTAGACGGTTTGTTATTTATTTTATTTTTAATTAAACTTAAAAATTATTATAATTTTATTTGTTTTTTAAATATATATATATATATTTTTTTTTTGTATATAGTATACAATGTTTACTGTATATCCTTATAGCTATCAAGTAATAAAAAAAATAGTTATATCTCTATAACAGACTAATTTAATTTACTAAATTAATATAATAATTAATTTATTAATATAATAATTAATTTATTAATATAATAATTAATTTATTAATATAATAATTAATTTATTAATATAATAATTAATTTATTAATATAATAATTAATTTATTAATATAATAATTAATTTATTAATATAATAATTAATTTATTAATATAATAATTAATTTATTAATATAATAATTAATTTATTAATATAATAATTAATTTATTTATTAATATAATAATTAATTTATTTATTAATATAATAATATAATAATTAATTTATTAATATAATAATTAATTTATTAATATAATAATTAATTTATTAATATAATAATTAATTTATTTATTAATATAATAATTAATTTATTTATTAATATAATAATATAATAATTAATTTATTAATATAATAATTAATATAATAATTAGTTAATAATTAATTTGCTAAAATATAATTTCATCCATTAACAATATTATTATTAATTAATTTTATTAATTAATTAATTAATTAATTTAAAAAAAACAACCTATAGTTGATGATAGTGAACGAAAAAAATCGGGTATCGATAATGAGGTGAAAAATTTGAAAAAATTAAACTCAAACTATATTATCCGATACTATGATTCATGGTATGATGGAAACCATAGCACCTGTTATATACAGATGCAATTAGGGTTATATAGTCTACATGATGTTATTGATAGGCGAAAAGCTATTATCATTGCCAATACATCAAGTGGACAGTCATCATCAGCATCGGCATCGGCATCACTATCACTGGTCATGAACTATATATCTGTTCGGGCATTCAAAGAGATTGTCATTGGTGTCAACTATTTGCATACTAGACGGCCGCCTATACTGCACAGGGATCTTAAACCGAAAAACATACTAATCGTTGATGACTACCCTAATAGTGGACGACGACTTGTACTCAAACTGTGTGACTTTGATTTGGCAACCGATCACAAGTCCTCACTGAGCGGCCATACATCGCAAGTGGGTACCGATGATTATCGGGCACCCGAAGTAATCGGCATCGACAAGGGTGGACTTGGTGTACGTATTGGTGGTGGTGGGGTAGACAGGATTATCTATAATACCAAGGCTGACATCTATAGTCTGGGATTAGTCGGAAGCAATCTGTTTGATGTGAATATCTTTGGCAACGAAACTATCGATAAGTTTGTCATTTAAGAATTATATATACCGTATAGGTATAGACCYGCATATAGCCGCCCACTCCCCCTGGCCATYAGGGGCTATATGTGAAWATGGGGGGGGGAGGGGGAGCAATAAGTGAGATATAGCCCAGCCCACCCCCTACTACCAAAAAAAATGTTGATTTTAATGAATTATCAAATACCCCCCTCCCACTATTAAAATAATTGAAGTTTTTTTTTGAATGTGTAATTACCCCCMCCMCACACACCCACCCGCCATTAAAAATGCAAATTCTGATTACAATATATAGACCGATCTTACATATAACCCTATCTCCCCTAATCGTTACTTACCCTCCCCCCATATAAACCCATAATGGGAGGGGGTGGTGGTGTATTTGTTAGAAGATACAGCCCACCCACCCCCATACCAAATGTTGATTTTTAAATTAAAAAATATTTGTCATGGGGGTGGGGTGGGTGAGCAATATGCGGGTCAATACGGTAATTGTCTCTATAATAAAAAGCTGATCCATAAAAAATAATTAATTAAATGTTTATATAATTGCAGATCTGATCCCATCTATAATATAGTTAATCAATTGATAGCTATGATTGAAAGAGTCAAAGATAAGAGACCCAGTTGTCAGCAAATATTATCAGATGAAAGTAAATGGCTTATCAATGGACAGTTGGTTCGCGATATAAAAAATATTGATAATATTGTTTCAATGTTATTAGATGATAATGATCAGCAACAAGGACCTGGTTCATTTTTTCATCAATATCTACTTGATCAATTGTAAATTTTATTTTTTTTTTAGTAAATTTAAATTATAATTAAATTAATATAATTTAATGTTTGTTTAATTTGTTTTATTTTTTTAATTGTACCCAGATTATTGTGTAATATTGAGATTGATTTATGATTGATTTTTTTTAAAATAAAATTATTAGTTTTAATTATCATAATAATTGTTTTGATATTAATATAGTAATATGATAGTTAAAATGAATAATTATAATTAACATAAATAATTATAAATAAATAATTAGAATTAACAAAAATTAAATAAATATAAAAATAGTTTTCTAATTTATAATAAAAAAAACAGTATTTATAATTGATCTAATTTATATTTAATTAAATTGTGCTAATATTAACTAATTATAACATTAAAAAAAAAATTTTATCATAAAATATTTTATTTTTTTTAAATATATAATTCAAATATTAGGTAACACCTAATAATAAACTTGACATATAAGTGTGTTAACCCACATATACAGTAAGTGATAAATCCATATAAGGGTTGTTATATAACTTATATATAAGTTATTATAAGTACTGTTAATTATAATCCCCAACAAACAAACTACAGTACAGTTAAGTTATAACTTTAGGTTTAAATAATATTATCAAACAAATAACAAAAAAAATAGCTGATAAGCGCACGTGTATTAAAAAAAAAACTGGTATTTAATACACTAATAGCTACTTAAACATAACATTATTGTTGTTGTGTATACTGTATTGCATTAAATATTGGATTTTATTATTATTATTAAATAAAATATTTAGTGACTCAACAATTATTTAAAAAACTGTATTAATTATAAAACAATTGTATTTTATTAGTAAATTAATTAAATCAAAAAACACACAAAAATGAAAACACGTTTAAAATAAATTTAATAATTTTTTTTGTTTGTTTATAACATATGTTTATAACTAAATAATACAGTGTTTTTCTATTGACTATTAATAATAATAATAATAATAATAAAACTATTAATAATAATAAAAGTATTAATAATAATAATAATAATTAATAAAATTATTATACATTTGTATCAACTGTTTATATACACTACTAGTGATGAACTCTAGGAAGCGATGGCTAAAAGGTATGGAAATTAAAAAAAAATAAAAAAAAAGTTTTTAATAACTTTTTTCTAAATATATAAACTGTTTTACCGAAAAAGTCCCGATTTTTTGTTTGTTTGTTTGTTTGACATACATTAGTAAAGACCAGTGGCGGGGGTTCGGAATTTGGGGGGCGGAATTGGGGGGTTTAGAGTATGGGTTTTAAAGTTTAGGAGGGAGGGTATCACTACACCAAATATCAATGGCCGAAGTTAAAGAAAAATATATTTTTTTAAATTTTTTATTTTTTATTCAATTAATTTTATTCAATTTTTACATTAAAAATTGTTATTTGGTGACGGGTAGACAAGTTTGATGCCTGCACTGCTAATGTATCATATGCAGGGTTTTAAAAAACAATGTTTTATAAAGGGTTTATATTTGGCAAAATTTGCATCTATTGTTTATTCCTGCCACATTTAAAACCCTGATAATATGTATATCCTGGGTATACATTAAGCCCCCCTCGCTACGCTCGGGCAATACCCCTTTTACCTAACCTGGTGTAGGCCTCGCAACCTAAACCTATTTATAAAGAAACACTACAAAAATGTAGTGTATATTACTATATATATATATATCATATATATGTAATGACCTCTCCAGCTTCTTGACCCTTCACCTCCGGCCATTGACATGTATATATATATAATCCTTATAACCCAAGGTATCTATATATGCTCCCCTCGCTTCGCTCGGGCAACCCCCATATACCGAACTTCCGCCAGACCAGTGACCAAGAAATGACCGAAATCTACCGATATCTGGCCGAAAACGGTTGTCCCGATAGTCAGGTGCGGTTAGCCTTGCGCTTACTGGACGAATGGCACCGGGAAGTTGATGCCAATGCCGATGATGTCGACCTTCGGCGGCAACCGGTTGACATCAAGTGTCGATTGGCCATCGACTGGCTAGTAGAGGCCGCCCACGGCGGCAATCGGTCGGCCATCGATGTACTGGAACAGTGTTTTATGGACGGTATCGGTATTACCGATGACAACAAACTCGGTGTACTTCGGTGTTTGTCGCGTACAGAATTGGACATCAAAGCCGACCAATTGACCGGCGATATTATGAACGCAGTCATCACCGCCGCCGCCGATGATCGGCCAAATAATCCGTTAAGTGTTGACCAGTTTCGACAGCGACTACGCCGTCTAGTCAATGATCGGCCAATGAATGGCATAGTCAATGGTTTTATGGTCACCACTGATGATGTATTGGTGTCCCCATCATCTGCAGCACGAGTTGACAAACGATACGTTCATCTGAATGTCAGTCAACTGCTCCGACATCGGTCACCCGATATTGATCTAACAGTTGATCCAAAGCCGCCGATTGTTGACCACCAGAAAACTGCTAAATGTTTTCGACATATTTTCAATCTATTGAAATCAATGTTCACATCCGTCGACTTAGTGGTCATCATATCACTGCTAACCTTGTTTTCGGTATCACTTATCTTCAATTATCTATACTTTCGGCCGACTGCTCGTCTGATGTGCCGAAACTTGATGTCCGTTCCGACGGTTCTACTGGTTCTCCAGGCACTGGAAGTGCTGGCCTACGGCCAGATTATCCAATCGGTGGACAAGTATAACAACTATCGGTTATGGATACAAGTGGTTAAGATTTATGATAAAAATTTCCAACGAAATGATTGGCAATACTTTAGATCGACAACAGTTTGGTTGTTAGTATTTACGATAAGTTTTATATTAACAACGGCTTCAGTAGGTCAAGACACTACCGGTACTGTCATCGGATCACTCAACACATCCATCAGTCGACAGTTGATGAGTTGGTTATCATTTTCCGTACAATTCAAATATAATTCAAATCTATTGCAATTATTTGCTGTCATCTATCACTATCTATCCATAAACTATTGTGAATACAGTTTTATGACTACCGAAACCTACATGAGCTCTGTTCCCGTCAATCCAACCATTCTAGCAATTGCTATCATAATACTGGTAACTACTAAACCGTTGTTCAATTTGAGGACATTTTATTTGATTTTAATACCCAATCTGATGACACATTTGTTGATACATAACTCTGGTAGTTATGACATACCAGACTATACCATGACATCCATTTGTGGATATATTACTAGCGAATGGAAACTCCTATTATTTATGATAATTGTGATAATATTAATGAAATTATCGAAAACATTATATTTATTGAAGATTTTTTTGGCCATTTCCCTGATTTTTACCGACTTATACATACATATTAACAATTATTCAAACAATTTAAATACTAATAATAATAATACTAATAATACTAACAGAATATACTCAATAATAGCACAGTTAGCTATAATACTAGTAATATATAAGTATTTAATAGGAAAACAATTTCCAAGAAAACAATTGCTGAGAATATTTTGTACATTAATTGCTATAATCCTAGTGTTTATGCAATTATTAATTTCAATGAAAAATCAGTCAATAATTTGTAAAACAAATTATAATAAGACAACATTTACTGATAATTTGGATACAGTTTATTCGTATGAAAAATTTAATGATTTATGTAATCAGGATACTATGTTTGGAAATATTAGTCGACAAATTGATTGTCAAACAATACAGTCCAGGCATATCCTCAACGGTCTGGCCATTGTTAAGTCAATCCAATTGATACATACAGTAAATCCAATGAAAAATCTATTAAATATTTTAACCATTGGTTTTATTGTGAATTTTGAACCATTTTTATCAAATAATTTCAATATCAATCTAAATGATTGGACAATCAGATACTATCGAGTAATCTATACAATGAAATCTAATAATTTAGATGTTTTTGTTGACATAAATCATGAAAATTACGGATTCATTGAACAAATTAAACTTCAGGATATCTATGAGATTCATATGGACTATGATTTTATTCATAGCTCAGGTATCCTATTGAGGGCCAAATGCGAGACCTGTTGGGATGACACTGTTGTTTGGCATAATTGCTAATCAATTTGTGTGTATAGTGTATATACTGGTTAATTATATAAGCACCAGGGTAATTGTGATAATTGTGATATAACATTAAATGTGTGGTAAATGTACTGTATTATTATTTTTTAATTAAATATATTAAATTTTTAATATCATTTCAAACTAACACATAAATGATAATATGATTGAAATAGTTTTTTTTATAATAATAATATATTTAACTTTAATTTGTCAAACAATACAGTCCCGGTATAGCCTACATGGACTGGCCGTTGTTAAGTCAATACGATTAATACATACAGTAAATCCAATGAAAAATCTATTAAATATTTTAACCATTGGTTTTATTGTGAATTTTGAACCATTTTTATCAAATAATTTCAATATCAAACTAAATGATTGGACAATCAGATACTATCGAGTAATCTATTCAATGAAATCTACTAATAATTTAGATGTTTTTGTTGACATAAATCACGAAAATTATGATTTTGTTCAACAGATTAAACTTCAGGATATCTATGAGTTACATATGATCTATGATTTTATTCATAGCTCAGGTATACTATTGAGGGCCAAATGCGAGACCTGTTGGGATGATACAGTTGTTTGGCATAATTGCTAATCAATTTGTGTGTATAGTGTATATACTGGTTAATTATATAAGCACCAGGGTAATTGTGATAATTGTGATATAACATTAAATGTGTGGTAAATGTACTGTATTATTATTTTTTAATTAAATATATTAAATTTTTAATATCATTTCAAACTAACACATAAATGATAATATGATTGAAATAGTTTTTTTTATAATAATAATATATTTAACTTTAATTTGTCAAACAATACAGTCCCGGTATAGCCTACATGGACTGGCCGTTGTTAAGTCAATACGATTAATACATACAGTAAATCCAATGAAAAATCTATTAAATATTTTAACCATTGGTTTTATTGTGAATTTTGAACCATTTTTATCAAATAATTTCAATATCAAACTAAATGATTGGACAATCAGATACTATCGAGTAATCTATTCAATGAAATCTACTAATAATTTAGATGTTTTTGTTGACATAAATCACGAAAATTATGATTTTGTTCAACAGATTAAACTTCAGGATATCTATGAGTTACATATGATCTATGATTTTATTCATAGCTCAGGTATACTATTGAGGGCCAAATGCGAGACCTGTTGGGATGATACAGTTGTTTGGCATAATTGCTAATCAATTTGTGTGTATAGTGTATATACTGGTTAATTATAAAAGCACCAGGGTAATTGTGATAATTGTGATTAACATAAATGACAATCAAATATATTACTTTTAAAAATATATAAATGTATTATTTTTTAATTATATTAAATTTTTATATCATTTACAAACTAACTAACACATAGTTTTTTTTTAAATATAATAATAGATTTAATTTGAGTATTTAATAAAATTTTTTTTAAAAAAATTAATACATAGTCTTATTAAAAATAATTAAATTATTAATATTGTTTTCCTATTTGTATCACATTTAATATATCAAATAAAAATAAATTGATTTCAAAAAAAAAAAATGTTTGAAACTATTAATGAAAATTTAGTTAATAATATCACAATATTATTATTATTACTAATCTTTTAATATTTAAAAAAATTGTTTCTATTTTTTAAAACTAATTATTATATCAAATATTGTATAAAAAAATAGAGAGAAAGAGAGACAGACAGAGAGACAGAGAGAGAGAGAGAGAGAGAGAGAGAGAGAGAGAGAGAGAGAGAGACAGTGAGAGAGAGACAGACAGTGAGAGAGAGAGACAGTGAGAGAGAGAGAGAGACAGACAGTGAGAGAGAGACAGACAGTGAGAGAGAGAGACAGTGAGAGAGAGACAGACAGTGAGAGAGAGAGAGAGATAGTGAGAGAGAGACAGAGAGCTATAATATGTAATCAATGATAGCTAATCATGTCTTACTATCACCACTAACAGGTCGTTGACCATCGCTATCGATGGTACTACCGGTGCTATCATCGATGGAAAGTAGTTGTTGTTTGTCATCTTCCGGATAGTATCTCTTCTTCATTGTCCTGTACTTCTTCAGCCGATAGAGTGCTTCGATTTCTTTGACGACAAACTCTCCTCTTTTGATCATCTGATCGATGGTCTCAGTGTTGGTCTCCGACTGGTTCTTAGCGAACGCCCGATGACATCGGTCTCTGAAGTATTTATAGCCTAACGGATAGTCGCGACCCATATATAACAACTGTCCGTAAAAAATGACAAAAAAAATTTTTATATTAAAAAAAATAAAATTATTTTTTAATATTTTTAATTAAATTATAATTAATTAGATAATTAAATAAATAATTAAATAATTAATTAGATAATTAATTAGATAATTAAATAATTAATTTTAAGCATGCTAAAAAATGTATACAATTTATTATAAAAATATAAAATTAATTTATATAATATTTTAAATAAATTTTATTAAAATAAAGTAAATATTTAATGTACCTAGATGATTATTGTACATTTGTATATATACAAATGTACAATAATCATCTAGGTACAATTATAATTGTACATAGTTAATTTAAATAATTAGTAATTTTTACTAACCGTTTTATAAAGATTTAATACACGTAATCGTTGATTCATATTTTGAATTAATAAAAAAAAAACTTTAAAAATTTAAAAAAATATTTTTAATCATCAAATTTAATCTATAAAATTTATTATCAAGATAGATTTTACACACAATAAAAACTATTATTTATTTAGTAAAATATTTGTTTATTTTTTTGAAATTTTTAAACATTTAAATGAAATATTTTAATACAGTGATAAATAGTATTTTTTTAAAAATATTTTAGAAATTTAGTACTTTTTTAACTTATGGTTAACCTATTGAAATATATTTGAATTTTAATACTAACAAAAAGGCTATAAATTTCAATTTTAAGTTACAATAATTATCATGTTGTAAATTTTATTATATCATAATTTTAACATAAATAACGCATAATTTATTTTTAAAAATTTAAAAATTCTATTTATTTATCAAGTTAAATTTATTTTTCACACAAAAAAAATCTAAAAACTATAATAATATAAATACTGTATATTTATATAATAATAATAATAATCTAAACATATTTAATAAAAAAATAACACTATTATTAATAAATGTTGAAATATTTTTTTTAAAAAATCAGTGACAAAATACAATACACTTATACAGTAGTTGTATGTGTAAAATATAATAACTTTAAAAAAAATTAATAATAATTTGATTAATAATAATATTATTTTAGCAATTATATTTAAGTTAATATTTTATTATATTTATGTTATTATTATTAGTTTTTTTTTTAATCTTTAAGTCGAGAGAGAGAGAGAGAGAGAGAGAGAGAGAGAGAGTTATTTTTATTTATTGAAAAAATTAAAATTTTTGTAAAATATATATATATATATATATATATAAATATTACCTGGATAATAATAATTTGTTTTCATTATTATTGTATTTCATATTATAAAAAATCAAATTATGTATCTAACAATAAATACAATATATTTCTATGAATATCTAAAATATAAGACAATTTTTTTTTATACTACTAGTAAATACATACATTTAGTTTAGAAAATTATAGTATATTAATGATTAGATATCCTAATGTCGTCTATATGTGTCGATATATGCCGAGTGCGGTCTACTACTACTACTACTACTACCACCACAACCACCAGTGCCGGCGGTATCCATGATATGGTCCTTGTGATCAAATGCCGGATTAACATACGATGAATTACTACCCAAACGGGGGGTCATCGATGACATACCGGTACCGCAGCCGATATTTGGTTCGGCCGTACGTTTGCGAAAATATCGGGCACTCCGTCTCAATAGATTAACGCGCGGTATATGAAAGTATCGCCAAAACCATTGGCCATCGTCTTCGTCGTCAGTCATTTGCGATTGATTTTCTAGTGTATCACTGATCGGTTGGTCACCACTACCACTACCACCGCTGACCAATAGATCGCTAAACAGATTCAACTGTGTATAGCATATGTACAGTGCAAACCCGATACCGATTACCAGACCGGCCACTATGTCGTCCCAGTGATTGTCATGAGTGGTGACTTTGCCCGCGCAGACAATCAGCAGACAGATCACTGATGTGACGGTAAACCAGAGTTTAAATACACGACTACTTCGGGCAGTCCAGGCATAGGTAATGTACAATACAATGAATAGTGCAGAATAGGTGGACAGGGATGCCGTTCCGGATGGAAACGACATACGAGCCGATCGTATGATGGATGTCTGGTTTTGACAGAGAACCGTATCGGGAAAGTCGGTCGGATCGACCCATACGTGCCGGTAGTTGACCGGTGCTCGGGTTTCGTAATCGATACCCGTATTTTCCAGCGATAATCGTTTGCATATTTCGTGTATAGTTTGGCAAACAGTTAGAAAGTAGGGCCTCAGTCGGCCGGTAACCAGTTTTAAGGTATCGGTCAATATACTGGTAACCAGTAGACCGTAAGCAAAAGCACCTGTAGTTTTTTTTGTTGTTTGAAAGTATAAATGTTAGTTATCTGTGAAATAACTGTGAAAACAGTGGATAACAACGATATATTGATTGACCACTAAGTGTCGTACATATAGTACTACAACATATGTATTGTTAATACAGTTAAGCGATGATTTGGTACCCAATAAACCATATAATTGACAATACATTCAAACAATTAAATATTTTTAAGAGACAGTAATAACGTTTGTAATTATTATGTAATAAATTGATAATTTAGTACTATTTACAAGTGAGATAGTCTAAAATTTTAATATTTTCTGCATTGCATCATGGACAATTATTTTTGAGTTTTTATTGATATTGATATAGTAGTAGACAATATACAATACAGAGTGGAAAAATAATAAAGTTTAATAAAATTAATATAGTATTTAAAATTTTTTAATAATAAATAATTAATTTATACTAAATGATTGTCTTGATTTTTAAAAAAATAAACATTAATAAAGTTTTAAATACATTATATAAAATTATTAATAATGTAAAAATACTTAAATAATTAATTCTAAATAATTAATTTTTGATCAATATTTTCGTGAATTACATTATTTTATAGATGTTTTATTATTATTTAACATAAGTATTACTAAGTACTATAGGGTAGAAAATAGACAATTTTCTTGATTGTATCATGGATATTTTATATTGTATTTATATATTATATTATTTTATATTGAAACATTTAAGTAGTATACAGTGGGTTATATACAATTTATAAACATTAAGTAGTACTCAAAGTAAATAAAAACATATTATTAATATTTAGATATCTATATACTTGATTAAATGTTATTGAAAACATACCACACTGTAATAAGTGCTTGTAAAGTTAGATAAACTAATGTATATTTAATCTATAATCAAATCACTAATCTTGTATATCATCTTATCTTATCTATTATCTATTATCTATTATCTATTATTTATTAACTTATCTATTATCTTATCTATTAACTTATCTATTAACTTATCTATTATCTTATCTATTAACTTATCTATTATCTTATCTATTATCTTATCTATTATTTTGTCTAATATAATTTAATATCTTATCTATAATCTATTATCTATTATCTAATCTAATCTCTAATCTAATCTCTAATCTAATCTCTAATCTAATCTCTAATCTAATCTCTAATCTAATCTCTAATCTAATCTCTAATCTAATCTCTAATCTAATCTCTAATCTAATCTCTAATCTAATCTCTAATCTAATCTCTAATCTAATCTCTAATCTCTAATCTAATCTAATCTAATCTAATCTCCAATCTAATCTTCGTTCATATACAAAAATTAGGTCGTTATACACAAATTACGTCATACATAAATTACATAAATGATATACACAAATTACGTCGTTATACATTAATTACATTGATATACACAAATTACGTTAATGTAGAGAAATTACGTTGATGTACACGAATAAAGTACATCATACATAAATTACGTTGTTATACACAAATTACGTATATGGTATACATAAATTACGTTGATATACACAAATTATGTTGATGTACATAAATTACGTTAATGTTCATAAATTACGTTGATATACACAAATTACATATATAGTATATACAAATAACGTCGTTATACACAAATTATAATGATGTACATAAATTACGTTGATATACACAAATTACGTATATGGTATACATAAATTACGTTGATATACACAAATTATGTTGATGTACATAAATTACGTTAATGTTCATAAATTACGTTGATATACACAAATTACGTATATGGTATACATAAATTACGTTGATCTACACAAATTATGTTGATGTACATAAATTACGTTAATATTCATAAATTACGTTGATATACACAAATTATGTTGATGTACATAAATTAACAAAACTTAACCAAATCAGAACCTAAATTAACCAAACCTAACCTCAATTTCATATTACATAATCACTTAACCTATATTATACTGTATTAAACTATTTGTAATATCTTAATGAATACATTTTGTATATTTAATACTTACAGTAGTAGTAGTAGTAGTAATAATAATAATATTGTGATATTATTAACTAATTTTCAGTAATAATTTTAAACATTTTTTTTAATCGATTTATTTATTTGATATATTAAATGTGATACAAATATTTAATTATATTTATGTTATTTTATAATTATTATTATTTTTTATTGAAAAAATTAAATATTGAAAATTTTTGTAAATAAAATATATATACAGTATATATAATTTATACTGAACCTGGATAATAATAATTATTATTTGTTTTTGCATTATTATAAATTTCATATTTAAAAAAATAAATAAATCAAATTATATTACTCTACTTAACTAATACATGCAATAGATATATACTGTATATATATTTCTATAAATTATTAAATATAAGACAATTTTATTTATTTTTTTGATACTACAGTACTAATTATATTTATTATAATTTAGAAAATAAAAAATGCATATTACCGTATAGACCCGCATATAGCCCCCCCCATGACGATTTAAAAAAAAAATTAAAATCAACATTTGGTGGGGATGAGGGCTATATCTCACTTATTGCCCCCAAATTTTCACATATAGCCCAATATTGCCACGGGGGTGGAGGGGGCTTATGTGGGTCTATACGGGGTAGACTTTATTAGAGATTTTAATGTCGTCTATATGTGTCGATATATGCCGAGTGCGGTCTACTACTACTACTACTACTACTACCACTACCACCAGTGCCGGTATCCATGATATGGTCCTTGTGATCAAATGCCGGATTAACATACGATGAATTGCCACCCAAACGGGGGGTCATCGATGACATACCGGTATGACCGACACCGCCGCCGCCGATATTTGGTTCGGCCGTACGTTTGCGAAAATATCGGGCACTCCGTCTCAATAGATTAACGCGCGGTATATGAAAGTATCGCCAAAACCATTGGCCATCGTCTTCGTCGTCAGTCATTTGCGATTGATTTTCTAGTGTATCACTGATCGGTTGGTCACCACTACCACCGCTGACAAATAGATCGCTAAACAGATTCAACTGTGTATAGCATATGTACAGTGCAAACCCGATACCGATTACCAGACCCGTCACTATATCGTCCCAGTGATTGTCATGAGTGGTGACTTTACCCGCGCAGACAATCAGCAGACAGACCACTGATGTGACGGTAAACCAGAGTTTAAATACACGACTACTTCGGGCAGTCCAGCCATAAGTGATGTACAATACAATGAATAGTGCAGAATAGGTGGACAGGGATGCCGTTCCGGATGGAAACGACATACGAGCCGATCGTATGACGGATGTCTGGTTTTGACAGAGAACCGTATCGGGAAAGTCGGTCGGATCGACCCATACGTGCCGGTAGTCGACCGGTGCTCGGGTTTCGTAATCGATACCCGTATTTTCCAGCGATAATCGTTTGCATATTTCGTGTATAGTTTGACAGACAGTTAGAAAGTAGGGCCTCAGTCGGCCGGTAACCAGTTTTAAGGTATCGGTCAATATACTGGTAACCAGTAGACCGTAAGCAAAAGCACCTGTAGTTTTTGTTTGTTTGAAAGTATAAATGTTAGTTATTTGTATGAATATATATATATATAAATTATTTTTGATTTACCGATAAACCGGAATATCCGGCGCAACGGCATCTGTATATGACATGTAATACAACCGCTTTGAGCGGCAATTACTTTACGCCGGATATTGTTGTAATTATCCGACTTTAGAAATATTTTCAAAATCTCGGTAATTATTATCTATAAAATAAAATTTCAAAAAAATATATWTATWTATATAATTGAGAAATATTGTAATTTTTTTAAAAAAATAGTAATTATATTGTAATGTTATAGAATTTATCCAAAAAAAATAATATATATATTTTAATAATAAATATATTAGTTTTTTATTTGGTACTGTTTTTTATTTTTAAAAAAATAAAGATTTTTAAAGTATAGAAAAATAATTTTTAAATATATAGTTTCAATTGAGAGTATTATTTACTAGAAAATAAAAACATTTTTCCAAACATTTTAGTCTAAATTCAAACATTAGGCTCTATATAATAATATTATGCATTTTAATATACTATAAAATTATTATTATTTTTTAAAAAATAAATAAATAATACACAATATTACACAAACAATATTAACTTTTGAAATAATTATTATAGAAATTTTAATCTAAATGTATAGACTATTATGTTTCAGTTATATATATATATATATAATAACAATATATATATATATATATATATATTTATATACCTATAATAATTAAATAATAATAATAATAATAATAATAATAATAATAATAATAATAATAATAATAATAATTTATAATAATATATTTATACGGAAAATTTTCAATGACTCATTTAATAATAAATATTTAATTTTTTTTAAAAATATCTATTTAAATAATTTAGTAAATAATGTGAAGTAAAATATCATAATATTTATTATTTTATAAATAAGCTAACTATAAATTGCCATTTACTATTTAAAAAATTATTTATTAGTATTATTTTATCAATTAAAAAACAAACAAACAAACAAACAAATTAATTAATTTTTTTATGCTTACTAAACATATTATACATTGTATTCAATGTATTAAAAAAAATCTAATTTATCTTTAATATACAGGTACTACTGTATACTTACCCTAATATTTATACAGGTTATCAATATAATTTATATATTAATTAATCTTTTATAGAAATTTTAACCCATAGACTAATACCAATTGACAATTTGTTTAATGAATAAATTTTTTAATAAAAAATAATTATATTATCCATTATATGCGGGGTTTTTAATGAGAAAATTAAATATATAGYAATTAAATAAAAATTATAGAAAAAGTAATAATAATATAAATACCATTAAAACTGGAACTCCTATAATGATTGAATAAAATAGTTCATCACTAAACCCGGTCATCGGTGGCTTCCGATGGTCACCGAATGCCGGCCTCCACGGCATCGAAATGGTCGGGTCGTCACAGAAGAAACCGCGCTGTAAACCGGCAAACGATTCGGTAAATCGTAACAAATAGGCCAAACAGGACAGACAGGCCAACGACAGAAAGTCCATTATGAATATCGGCAATATGTTGGCCGACAGTTTGGTCTCAATAATTTCATGGCCTCTGCCGTGTACTATCGGGTGCTGTTGTTGCGGCGGCAGTGGTGGTGGCGGASACTTATCTTTTAGTATATTATTGGTTACTAGTATRCGGTCATCGGCCGAGGTCAGAATAGAGTCGGCCGATAGCGGTATAGTCGAGCCCATGACTGCTGTCGAKGCCAASGAGTTGCGGTAAAGYGTTGATTGACCGGTCAAATACTGACCGCCCGCTGATGAACGTAACGAATTGGCTGCCGATGGCGGCGCCGGTAAGTTTATRGGCGGACACGAGTGTCGGTGATTATGATGATGACTGTTGTGGTGTTGGTGTTGGTTGTGGTGGGGATGATAGCGAGGTATTGAGCCGTTTGACAGCATTGTATGTTTGTTTTTTAGGTGATACCACTTATATCATCAAACTATTGAAAGTTGATATGATTTTCAAAATACAAATAATAAAAGTTTGTTTGCTTTAGTTTATACATACATAAGCAGTCAAAAAATAATTGACAGATTGATTGCATTCACCTGCAAATAGCATATTAATTAATATGTGTGTGTAATAGAGAGAGAGAGAGAGAGAGAGAGAGAGAGAGAGAGAGAGAGAGAGAGAGAGAGAGATGTTTCATACACTTGTTCTTTCCTCTCTCTCTCTCTCTCTCTCTCTCTCTCTCTCTCTCTCTCTCTCTCTCTTCAATTGAGARTACTTTTTGCTTATGTCGAGAGAGAGAGAGAGAGAGAGAGAGAGAGAGAGAGAGAGAGAGAGAGAGAGAGAGAGAGAGAGAGAGTAATTGTTATATATATATATTAAATAATACATTTTTTATTAGTATTACCGGTAAATATAATTCAATGAATATTACAATTTAGTTGCAATAGTAGTAATGAGAAAAAACACCCGACCATTAACTTTTCCATACCGTAACTCCATAGGTACTGTACTGTAAATTACATACCATTCCTGTTTAATAACTGTCTCTCTATTGGTAATAGTAAAGCACTAGTCATCAGTTGTTAAGTAAAGGAAGTTTATTCTGGATGTTATTCCTCTCTCTCTCTCTCTCTCTTACTCTCTCTCTCTCTCTCTCTCTCTCTCTCTCTCTCTCTCTCTCTCTCTCTCTCTTTCGTCTACAATACTTACCAGACTATGTATAATACGATACTAGAGATATATGCGTTATATTTATTTTGTTGATTATAAATACCTGTAAATATAATTGACAAACAATATTACAAAAGCATTTAGAAACTGTATATAAATGTTGATTTTTTTCTAAATAAATAAATAAATATAACTATAAAAATAAATTTAATACAATACACGATTCGTGGCAAACATTTTGTTGAAAAAAAACTATTTGCTATTAGTTTTAMTATTTTAAAAGTTTATTGTTTGCAAAGGTGTGTCCTCTCTCTCTCTCTCTCTCTCTCTCTCTCTCTCTCTCTCTCTCTCTCTCTCTCTCTCTCTCTCTCTCTCGAGAGTACTATTTGCTTATGTCGAGAGAGAGAGAGAGAGAGAGAGAGAGAGAGAGAGAGAGAGAGAGAGAGAGAGAGAGTCAATGATCATATGCTGGTTATACATAATAGTTTAAAATTCATAAACACGATTATACTGTATATAAATATATATATATAATATATCATATATATATATAATACATGCAAATAAATTTTTATTTTTTAGTTTAAATACAAACACACAAACAGTGAGATTAAAACCTAAAGCTATATATTGGATGTAATTTAATACCCAATTGTTAGAGACTACTATTGTGTGTATGTATGTATGTGTGTGTATGTATGTGTGTGTATGTGTGTGTATGTATGTGTGTGTATGTGTGTGTGTGTGTGTGCCATGAATTGTGACATTTTTCTCATAAATTTTTCTCATAACTATTATAGATATTTTTTCCCATAATTAGCATATCTGATAATATTAGCCAAAAAATAAAATAAAAATAAAATACTAATACTCAGTATATTAATAATAATATCAATAAGTTTATGTGTATGACAGGACAGTTGGTTTTATATATTTTTTGGTGAACTTTTAATGCCATTATCTATATCTTTATATCATTTTTTTCAGTGCTATTATATCACTCAATAACTTTTTTTTAAAAAATTCAATAAACTTTTAATATATTATATATAAATAATATTTCCCATCATTTTTTTTTGAATAATGATATTTATTTTTATTTTATTATTATAAACAAAATAAATAAATATTTTTCAATCAAAATCAGCGAAACTGATTGATACAGGAATTTGAAAAAAAAATATATATTATATTTAAATTACAAAATATAAAATATAATAAAATATAATATAAATATAAATACAATAATTTTTTTTAAAAAAAAATATTAATAAAATAAATAATTTATTCAATGATACAAATTTATGTTATAAAAAATATAATTAAAAACTAAATAATAAAAAAAATTAATAAAATCTTGTTTATAATAAAATAATTTTTTAAAAATAAAATAAATATTGAATTAAAAATATTGCAATAATAATAATAATATTAAGATTAGACTATAATTTATTATAAATTTATATAAATATATATTTTTTAAATACTGTACAAAATTGTTAAAAATTATTAAAAAAAATTTTTACAATCAATTACGTCCATCTAAACTCATTAAACATCACAATTTGAACGTATTTTATATATATACTGTACTTTATTTTTATAACATGTATTAATATTAAATTTTTAATGTAAGGAGTTATACACATATTATGTTCGCATTTGAGGGGAGGACCGGTGTGAGGGGGGGGTCGGCCAAAGTGAACTTTTTCGAACGACTGGAGGGAGGGGAGGGGTAAAAATGTTAAGAATGTTTCGAATTTAGATATTTTTAGTGGTGGTGGGGGGGTTATCTAATATGGGGAGGGGTTAGGGGGCATGTGAATGTAATTTTTTTTATTGAAAATGACTACACGTTCGAACAATTGATAACATAAGGGGAGGGAGGGGGAGGGGTCTAGATTTGTGCGGAAAAAAACTGCAAACGTATTGTGTGAACAGCCCCTCCCTAATAGCATTTATATATTAATATATAACTGTTTCATTATAAACAAAACCAAAACACTAAATGGATGCCACGCTATGATACACTTATTTAATTTTTCTGACACTACCCTTAAATTACACGTTATATCATATTTATTGCTTACATAAATTGCTTAATAGCAATAAATATGATATAACGTGTAATTTAAGGGTAGTGTCAAAAAAAAGTTAAATAAGTGTATCATAGCGTGGCGACCAGGGTTATAAGAAAATAAATGCCTGCCCTGGCAATGCCCAAATAGATGCCATAAATGCCTGGCATTTTGGGCATCTATTTTATTTGCCTGCCAATTTAAATTGCTAAAAAGCAACTGTATTTATAAAAATAATGTAATTTAGTGTTTTAACATGTTAATTAAATTTACAATTAATTTACTTATTTTCCAATTATATTACCTTTTTAATTAAAGGTATACAAAACAAAAATACAAGCAAATATATTATAAAAACAATGTTTTATAAATTAATTAATAATATAAAATTTAAATAATAGGTGTCACCACCTGAAAATAGATGCCCAGGGCATGGCAGAGGCAGGGCAGGCATTTGGCAAAATTGGCATCTATTGTTTATGTCTGCCATTTTTAAAACCCTGGTGGCGACCATTTAGTGTTTTGGTTTTGTTTATAATGAAACAGTTAGTATACTTGAAATGTATTTTACAGTATTATTATTATTATTATTATTATTACAAAAAACAATTGTATTAATAAAATAATAAAATTCAATACAAAGTGTGACATCAGTTGTCAGTTGTTTTTCAAATCAAAAAATAGTTTTATTAATAGTCTAATCACTCATTCATTCATTCATTCATTGATTGGTTATTCAAAAAAACATCTATTCATACATACAGTCAGTCATACAGTCATTGTTTTGTATAGTATTTTAATCTCAAAAAAAAAATTAAGGTTTGAATTATCAATCAATTGGTCCATAAAATTACAAGAAGTTATACATACCATCAGTACTGAAGAGTCAATTATGGTATTTATTTTCATTGATTATTATTAGTATATATGTATTATGATATCACATGTTTTGATCCCATTGTTAGGCCAACTATAACGAGGATCAGATAATCGGTAAGTCGATGGTTAAGCCATCGATGGTTATTATGATTATCATTGTTGTTGTCTATTATCTTAATTCATTGATTAATGTCTATTGTCTTTATATATGATATTTCTCTCTCTCTCTGTCTGTTTGACAATCGCGGCGACGGAAAGATCAATGTCTCGCAATTCTCTCTCTGGGTCTCTCTCTCTGTCTCTCTCTCTCAATTCTCTCTCTGTCTCTCTCTCTGTCTCTCTCTCTCTCTCTGTCTCTCTCTCTGTCTCTCTCTCTCTCTCTCTCTCTGTCTCTCTGTCTCTCTCTCTCTCTCTCTGTCTCTCTCTCTCTCTTCTCTCTCTTCTCTCTCTCTCTCTCTCTCTCTCTCTCTCTCTGTCTCTCTCTCTCTCTCTCTCTGTCTCTCTCTGTCTCTCTCTCTGTCTCTCTCTCTCTCTCTCTGTCTCTCTCTCTCTCTCTCTCTCTCTCTCTCTGTCTCTCTCTGTCTCTCTCTCTCTCTCTCTCTCTCTCTGTCTCTCTCTCTCTCTCTCTCTCTCTCTCTCTCTCTCTCTCTCTCTCTCTSTCTGTCTTCGACTACCATTTCTTCGATATCATCAAAAACTACTCCTTTAAACCTAAACTCTTTGTTTGTCGTTAACATCATTCTGTCTGTGTTTGTGTTTATCAATCACTTGTTTTTCATCATTAGATGAACGGATCGGCTTCGAAGTATTCCTACCGATACTGCAGACCATATCCAGAAACCGTAGCACCGATACGGCCGAAGATTTTATCGAAGGACTCCGACATTTCGATAAAGACGGTTCCGGTTATATTAGTTCAGCTGAACTCAGGCATCTGTTGACAACATTAGGCGAAAAACTAACCGACGATGAAGTCGAGCAACTGTTGGCCGGTCAGGAGGACTCTCAGGGCAATGTCCACTACGAAGACTTTGTACGGCTAGTAATGAGCGGCTAATCGTATCAATCAATCAATCAATGGTATCGATTCAGATGATGACGACAACGATAACAACTAACTAAAACCTATCTTTTATTGTCTCAATCGGTAGCTATCGGTGTTGTTGTAGTTGTTGTCTACCTTTCTATTAATATATTTATTATTATATATATCTAACTATAGATATGTCTTTATATATATATATATATATTACGGTCTACTATATCTATATACGGACCGGTAGATGATGTGATGGTATTTTTTTTTTAATTTATCGGTTTAATTATATACAATATTTATAGGGAAACACATATATATATTATATATATATATATCTATTTTGTTGTTTGTGTTTAAAAACATTTACGTTACATATATATATACTACACACACACACACACACACACAAACAAACACACAATTTGAGTTTTATAAGTATTATAAAATTTAATTATATTATTATTATTATTAGGCCAATACATTACACATTACTGRTTAGATCATAATTTTATTGATGAAATATATATATATATATATGATTTCATTGATTGACTTTTGAAAAACAAATAATTCAACAAAAAAAATTCTGTTTTGTGTATAATCTCAATAGTGAATCACATTTTTAATGATATTATTATTATTTAGTAATATTATGAACTTTAAAATTATTTATGTTAATTTAAAATTAATTTAAAACAAAAATCTCATTTATTATAAATTTAATTATTAAATATATTTTGACTAATTAGTTGCACTAAATAATAAAATATAAATTATTTTCATATAAATATTTACTGTTTTTTAAAAAAAATGTTTTAATTAATTACTGTTCAATTTTTTATTGAATTTAACAAAAAATAATTAATAATTTTGAATACAATTTTAACTTAAAAATATATTCATTTCAATCAATTCAATGGTTAATTAATATTTAAAATTTTTTTTATATATCAATTATTTAATTTTGAATTCAATTAGTTTTTTTCAACAATAATAATAATTATTATTATTATCCTAATTATCATCAGCTCCGGTACCTAATTGATTGCCGCCGTCGACCGGCAATATAACTCCAGTGATGAACGAAGCCTTATCGGAGGCCAGGAATGCTACCACACCGGCCACGTCATCGGGAATGTTAGGCTTGCGGCCGGCCGGAGGACTGGGGGGTGGGTGGGTTAGATTACGGGGAAAAACAAAATTAGTAAAAATTAGGATTTTTTTCATGTAATATACTAAAAAAAAAATCAAAAAAATTGTGTCATTTTTTAAAAATGCAGATAATTTTTTATGTGCCTATTTTTAGGGTAAATTAATAATACAAATAATTTTTAGTAATTTTTGTTGTTGACATTATTACTATCAATTGCTTTAAAAAAAAAAAAAATAAATAAAACAATTGATATTATAATCTATGATAATATATGTATAATAATTATCCGGGTATTATTGGAAAAATAAGTTATTATTATGCATATATATTATTACATATATTAACATTAATTGCTTTAAAAAAATAATTAAAACAATTGATGTTTAATAAATATATGATAATATATATATATTGAATATGTATACTATTTATTGGGTACTATTGGAAAAATAAGTTATTATATTATTGTTATTATTATTATTTTTTTTGTTTTTTATTGGGGGAAAGTTTTCTGGGAATATACTGTATATACTATATTAACACATACTTAACACTATTAACGCGAACACCTTTGGGTCCCAATTCAAGGGCCAGACATTTGGTAAACATATCCAGTGCTGCTTTTGATAGACAATAAGCCAACTGTTTTGGTGACTAATTGAAAATAAAAATAAAATAAAATAAAATTAATTAATTAATTAATTAATATATTTTTTCTGTTAATAACAACAACAAAAATTAAAACAAATGTTTATAAAAAATAATATTTTCTTAAATATTAAAGTTGCCTAATATTAACAAAAAAAATAATTGAATATTTAATTTATTTATTATAGGAAAAAAATATATGAAAATTATTATAAACCTATTTTTTTATTAAAATTAACAAAAAACTGTTTGATTTTTTTTTTATAAATATTAGGGGCTATTTTATAAAATTAAAAATTAATCAATATAATTTTTAAAAAAAAAATAATTATTTAAAAAATATTTTAATTATATTATTATAATAAAGTCATAATAAATAAAATTAGTAATAATATCAATAATAAATAATAATAATGTCATTTAATATATTAATTGAGGGTTGCTAAAGGTTTTCGATTATCGGGGGGGGGGGGTATAGGGGTGGGGTAAAATTGCAAAAAAAAACTCGAAAAAGTTTGGGGAGGGGTATAGGGGGGGGAGTGAACATTTTTATTGTATTTTTAAAACGACAATTTTTTTGCTAAAATTTCCAAAAAAGATCCAAATTTTCTCGATCTCAGAGGGGGGGGGGGGGTAAGAGGTCTTACCCCTACCCCCTACCCCACCCCCTTTATTAATATTATTTATATATAAATATAATAAAATACCGGAATAAATGACGAAACACTGGATACGTTAACTATATTGCCTTTAGTTTCCACTAGATATGGATAGACCAGTTGTGTGAGCACCTGTACGCTGCGTACATTGGTTTTCATAACCAGATCATACGAGTCCAGATATTCCGTATCCATTAGTCCATAATCGGCACTAATCTGTGCACAGTTGACCAGTATATCAATTTTACCGAATTCGCCGACTGTTTTGTCTACCAGTTCACGGACATCCGTTTCCACCAACAGGTCCGACCTGACGGTCAGGACTTTTTGATTGGTGGACAACAACAACGACCGACACTTATTGGCTACGGTGTCGATACGTTTGGCATCTCTACCGGTAATGACTACATTGGCTCCTAATTTGGCAAAATTTACGGCTATTGCTTCACCGATACCCGAGTTTGAGCCTAAAATTTATTTTAAAAAAAATAATTAATTAATTAATTAAAATCTAATATATAATTAATATGACTTTTATATATATATGAAAAAACTAGTGATTAGTATATATATATATAAGTAAATCTTAATTAATTAATAATTATTTTTAAAAAAAAATATGATTACCTGTGACCAGAGCTACCTTTCCATTCATATCGTAATCCATTTTTTTATATATATATAAAATATTAAAATTAAAATAAATATTTAAAAATATATATATCTTTTTTAAATATATAATTGATCTGATGATGTGTTGGGACTTAAATGACAAATAAAAATATATTTGATTTTGAAATAATTTTCTATATAAAAACAATTTATTTTTTTTTGTCATTCAATGTAACAAAAATGATCTGGCAAATATTTCTAAAAAAAATTATTAGCAATTAAAAATGTTTTATTTATTATAGTATTTATTACAATGCAAAATATTTGTAATGAAAATGTTGTTTTTTAAACAAAATATTTTCTTGAATATTACAAAAAAATTGAATATTTAATTTATTTATCATATATGAAAAAATATGATAATTATTACTAACCTAATTTTTTAATAAAAAAATAACTGTTTGATTTTTCTAGAAATATTATAACTATTTTATAAAATTAAAAGTAATCAATATAAATTTTTTAAATAATTATTTTATAAACTATCTTAATTATATATTTATTAAAGTCATAATAAACAAATAAATAATAAAAAGATAAATAATAATGTTATTTAATTGTATAGTTATAAAACTCAATTTATTTTATTATAATTAATTTATTATAAATTTAATTATTCTTTACAATAACACAAATAATTTTTTTAAAAAATTAATATAATTTTAATGCAAATTTGGACTAAATTTACTTAAAAATTTATTATAAGCAAATAATATAAAATAAATTTTTAGAAAATTTTTATTAAAACAAAATAATAATATAAATTTTAATATAATTAATAATAATAATGATAATAATAAACTATATTTTTTAATACAAATTTTAATATATATATAAATTGATAGTAATTTTATTATCAAAAAAATCATATAATTTATTTTAAAAAAAGGTTTAAAATGATTACATTTAATTTAAATGCTAGATAATTAAATTGTTTAAAAGTAAAGTAATTAATATTAAATAAGATATATAATTATAATTAAATTTTTTTATTAAAAAAAAATTTATCTCTAATTAACCACTAGTTTTCAATGGCATAACTTCTGTGGCAAAGTTCACTCCAATGATGTTTCCCTGAGGTTTGTAAACGCAGACAATGTATGTCTCGTAATATGTGCCGCCATTACCTCCACATCGGGCACAGCCAACCTGTAGGCTGTCCTTCCAGACTAACTGAGTGAAGTGACCGGTAGCTGTACTATAGCCCGGTTTCGAGTAATTATATTTACTAATTTCATTGTACCTTGATAATTTATAGAAAAAATTTAATTAAAAACAATGGGTTTTTTTAATCTATTGTGAGATAAATTGTAAATATTAATATAAACTAACCAGGGGCCAACTGCATTTACGCACGGTGCTGTATATTTGACATTACCGGGGGCACCCACCCAAAATGTGTTCTGACCGAGTGATAGGTAGTTACCGCTGTCTTCACCGGTTAGTTGCGGTTTGGATGAGATATCTTGGCATCGATTTTGGGCATASGTTATCAGCTAAGTGTGTGTGTGTATGAGCTAAATGTGTGTGTGTGTGTGTGTGTGTGTGTGTGTGTGTGTGTGTGTGTGTGTGTGTGTGTGTGTGTGGATGGATGGATGGATGGATAGGTGTATGTGTGTGTATGGATGGATATGTGTATGTGTATGTATATGTATGTATGTATGTATGTATGTGTGTGTGTATGTGTGGATAGATAGATGTGTGTATGTGTGTGTGTGTGTAGTGTGTGGATGGATGAGTGTGAGTGTAAATTGTCAAAAAAATAGTTTAATTTAATTTTAATAATTAAAACAATAACAAAACAATTTTGGTTACCGATTGTTCAACAGTCAGATTAGGTGTATTCATATGTTTGGATCTATAAATGGCGTGATTATTGATACAATCGTTTTGAAATGTCTGGTCAGTTAAATCGGGTAACGGTTTGCCGTTATTGCTGGCCATAGTCACTAAATTATTTAAAATAAAAAATAAAACCAAAAAATTTAACAATTATTATCAAATATCAAATCAGTGATACTTACTTGTTGTTATATAAAATATACAGGCAATTGATGCAACAATTATTTTGGTTAACATTTTATATTTATAACAAAAAAAATAACTTTTTTTAAAAAATAAAATGATAATAATATTATTATTACTAAAAAAATATATTTGTAATAAGTATATGCTTGAAAAAAATATTGTTCATTTTATACCCTAATTTTTTTTATATATTTTATTGACAAACATATAAAATTAATTATACAATTAATTGCGAAATAATTTTTGTCAACTAAATATACTTCATATTATTTATTATTATTTATTATTAATTATATTTATTTTTTTTGAAAATAATATTTTTTAAACAACTAATTGATTAATTAGTTTACTATAGATATTTATTTTAATAATTAATAATTTTGTATTATAATGTTGTCTTTCATCTGTATATTTATAATAATAATAAAAATCAATTAATTTTTTTAATAATTATAACTGTTAAAGCATTAATCAAATATACAGTTAAAATACAGTAATTATTTTTTTCAAACATATAAATACTTAAAATATATTATTTACTTATTTTTTAAATAATTTGTTTTTAGCAGTTATTGATAAACAAATATAAATATCTAATACTAGTCATAAATTTTTATTTTTAATAATAATAATAATACTTATATACAATACTAATACTGTATTTATATAAATAATGTATATTTATTAAAAATAGATATCAAAACATAATAATAATTAATTTTTTAAAATCTATTTTATATAACCAAATTAACTAATATTTAACTAGTATATAAATATATAATAAATTTGTTTATTTGTTTATTAATAATTAAAAAAATAATACAAATATCCACTAATAATAAACTATATTTTTAATTACATAAATTTTAATATATATAAAATAAAATGGTAGTATTTTTATTGTCAACAAAAAAAATCATTCAATTAAACTATCAATAGATTTATTGATTTAAAATTTTTTTATTGTATATAAATTATGATATCGTATAAAAAAAGTTAACTAAAATAATTAGTATTTTAAATATAATTTGTAAAAAAATATATTTGTATATTAAAAAAATCATTAATTTGTTATTATATAACAATTAATATAAAAATTAGTTATCAAAACATAATAATGATTAAATTTTAAAATCTATTTTATAATCAAATTAACTAATATTTAACTATTTAAATATATAATCAGTTTTGTTTATTTTTATTAATAATTAAAAAAATACAAATATCTACTAATAATAAAATATATTTTTATTTACATAAATTTTCAAATTATATTATCAAAAAAATCATTAAATTGAACTATCAATAGATTTATTGACTTTTTAAAAAAAAATTATTGTATAAATAAATTATGATATCATATATAAAGTTAATTAAAATAATTAGCATTTATACTGTAATTGTAGAACAAATATATTTGTATATTTAATAAAAAAAATCATTAATTTGTTAATAGTTTTTATTAACCACTAGTTTTCAATGGCATAACTTCTGTGGCAAAGTTGACGCCAATGATGTTTCCCTGAGGTTTGTAAACGCAGACAATGTATGTCTCGTAATATGTGCCGCCATTACCGCCACATCGGGCACAGCCAACCTGTAGGCTGTCCTTCCAGACTAACTGAGTGAAGTGACCGGTTGCTGAACTATAGCCCGGTTTCGAGTAATTATATTTACTAATTTCATTGTACCTTGATAATATACATATATAGAAAGATAATAAAATAAGTTAAAAAAAACAATGGGATAAATTGTAAATATTAATAAACTAACCAAGCTGGAACTGCATTTGAGCATGGTGCTATTTGTTTGACATTACCAGGTAGTCCTACCCAGTATGTGTTCTGACCGAGTGATAGGTAGTTACCGCTGTCTTCACCGGTTAGTTGAGGTTTGGATGAGATATCTTGGCATCGATTTTGGGCATAAGTTATCAGCTAAGTGTGTGTGTGTAGATGGATGTATATTTGTGTGTACAGTATGTATGTATGTATGTATGTATGTATGTATGTATGTATGTATGTATGTATGTATGTATGTATGTATGTATGTATGTATGTATGTATGTATGTATGTATGTATGTATGTATGTATGTMTGTATGTATGTATGTATGTATGTGTATGTTGTGTGTGTATGTATGTATGTATGTGTGTATGTATGTATATATGTGAGTGTGTGTTTATGTGTGTAGTGTGTGTGTGTGTGTGTGTGTGTGGATGGATGGGTGTGAGTGTAAATTGTGAACAAAACAAAAATAGTTTGTTTTTTTTTTAAAAAAAGTTTAATTTAATTTTAATAATTAAATCAATAACAAAAAAAATTTGGTTACCGATTGTTCAACAGTCAGATTAGGTGTATTCATATGTTTGGATCTATAAATGGCGTGATTATTGATACAATCGGTTTGAAATGTCTGGTCAGTTAAATCGGGTAACGGTTTACCGTTATTGCTGGCCATAGTCACTAAATTATTTATTAAAAAAAAAGTAGAAACCAAAAAAATTAACAATTATTATCAAATATCAAGTCAGTGATACTTACTTGTTGTTATATAAAATATACAGGCAATTGATGCAACAATTATTTTTACAAACATTTTTATATATATATTTAACAAAATAAAAATAACTATTTTTTTGAGTGCAATAAAAAATGTTATATAATAATAAAAATATGTTTTTATAATAAATGTGTGCTTTTTTTATACCCAAAAATTTTTTTATTATTTACAAATATGATAATTAATTATAAAAAAATTATATAATTAATTTACGAAATATTTATTACAAAAATAAATAACTATTATTTATTWAGATTAATTTTTTTTGTGGATWATTATTAATTATTATACGGTAGTTGTTATTTATTTAATAATGAATAATTTTAKGTATAATGTTGTTTATATCTATATATATATAAATTAATTAATTTTATTATAACTGTTATTTATTTATTAGCATCAATCAAATAAAAAGTACAATACATTAATAATTTTTGTGCCCTAAAAATATTTTTTATACATACAATACAGTAATACAGTAATAATTATAAACAAATCTATTATAAAAACCAAAAAAAAATTAAAAAAATAACAAACAATAAATAATAAGTAATAATAAATAATTATCTAATAATATGATATATATATATATATAATATTTATTTGTTAACAATTTTTTTAAATTTAAGCAATTAATTAAAATATTGAAACAAACATAAAAATAACATAATACTGTATAATAGGACACATAAAACTACAATATATATATATCAATATATATAAATAATATCAATCAAATTTAATAGCATCGGGATCTAATATAGTGGCACCGGTACGTAGACAGCCGCCGTCTATTGGACAGATAAGTCCGGTCACAAATGATGCCCTGTCGGAGGCCAGATATGCTACAGCTTCGGCTACATCCCGGGCCTCACCTATACGTCCCAATGGATAGGTTTGTTGGCAAAATTTTTCAACATAATCAAGCATACGGTTATCCCCGGTAACCGCATTGAATATGGGCGTACGTATGGCTGCCGGACTAATTATAATTAATTAATTAATTAATAATAATAGTTATTATTATAGTTATTATAATAGTTAATGTAAAAAAAAATAATTGCAATGTTAACACATAATATATGATAATATATGTAAATTGTAATAATTATTGGTATTATCGGAAAAATAAGTTATTTTTAATTAAATCTAATTAATTAAAGTTTTTACGCTATTTATAACTTACTATTATTATTATTATCGTTATAATACTATTGATTGCAATGTTTTTTTTAGACACCGTATGTTAACATATAATATATGTATATTAATTATTGGAAAAATAAGTTATTATTTATTTATAAAAAATGTTTTTTGGATGAGAAAAGTTTTCTGCTATTAATAACTTATTATTATTTTTATTATTAGTTATAATACTATTGATTGCAATTGTTTTTTCAGACATAATATATGATATGTATAATGATTATTGGGTATTATTGTAAATAATAAGTTATTATTAATTAAATTTAATTATAATTAAAGTTTTCTGCTATTTATAACTTACTATTATTATTATTATAGTTATAATAAAATTGATTGCAATGTTTTTTTAGACACCGTTTGTTAACAAATAATATATGTATAATAATTATTGGGTATTATTGGAAATAATAAGTTATTATTAATTAAATTTAATTATAATTAAATTTATCTGCTATTTATAACTTATTATTATTATTATTATTATATAATTATTATAATACTAATTGATTGCAATGTGTTTTTACTGTATTTTTCTTAACCACAACATACTTAACACTATTAACACGTACTCCTTTGGGTCCTAACTCTAGGGCCAGACATTTGGTAAACATATCCAGCGCTGATTTGGCCATACAGTAGGCCACTGTCGATGGGTTCTTAGATATTAGAAATTTATGGATTAAATTATATTTTTTTAATTAAAAAAAAAACCTGTAAATTACATACCGGTGCCAGTCCAGCAATACTCGATATATTGACAATATTACCCTTACTTTCAACCAGATAGGGTAGGGCTAGCCGAGTCAGCACCTGTACACACCTGACATTGGTAGCCATTACCTGATCGTAGGCTAGCATATAGTTTTCATCGGTAAACTCGACAGTCGATCCAATACCGGCATTGTTGACCAGTATATCAATTCTACCAAATTCGCCGATTGTTTTATTRACCAATATTTCGATATCCGAGTCGACCAATAGGTCAGCCCTAACTCCCAGTGCTCGTCCACTAGTAGTAAGTGACGACTGACACTGTTTGATCACTGAGTCGATACGTTTCTGATTTCTGCCAGTAATCACAACGTTAGCATCCATTGTTGATAATAATAGTGCAATGGCTTCGCCGATACCCGAGGATGAGCCTACATGTGTCGGTACATATCGTATATATATATATATATAWATTGTATATAATTATTATTATTTGAATATAAAAAAATAATATAATAATATATAATATACCTGTTATTATTGCTACCTTTCCGTTAAAATTCATAGTTAATAATTTTTTTAAAAAAATATTCAATTATTTTKGTTGTAAACTATTAAATCTAAAATAAATAAATAATAACTAATATATTGMATRTAATATACAATATTAATTWAAAAAATTAATTTTAACAAAGTTTTGTTTAACTAAGTGTTTAATTTAGTTTTATATTATATATATATATATATATATATATATATATATACTGTATAAATGTTAGCACAAGTTATTAATTTATGGTAAATATAAGTATTAAATAAAATAAATTATTGTTTATCAAAATATGTTTTTATCAGATAAATATAGCTAAATATACTCTAGAAATATACACTTTATTTGATTTTAAGGACATTAATGTACAAAATTAGTAATCTTTTTATGAATTTATCAAAAATATTTAGTATTAAACACTTAATATATAAGATCTCTTCAAATATTATTGAATATTTGTTGATAAAAAAATTTAAAACTTAGTTTATATCACATGTATTGTATTTTCATTTTTTTGTAACATATTATTATAAATATTTAACAAAAATATTTTTAATAAAATATTATCTGTAAATCTATTATTTTATTCAACAAATTATTTATTATAAATACAAATAAGTATTTAACAAAAATGTTAAAACAATTTGATATCAAAAAATTATTATACATTTTAATTATTATATTGTTATTATTGGAAAAAAATAATACTATTATTTGTATGAAAAATTAATATTTTTTATTTAAAAATAATAATAATAATTCAAAAAAAATATTTTATTATAAATACAAATAAGTATTTAACAAAAATATTAAAACAATTTGACATAAAAAAAATATTATACATTTTTATTATTATATTGTTATTAGTAGATAAAAATTAATTGCAAGAAAAATTAATATCTATTATTTAAAAACCATAATAATAATAATTAAAAAATATTTATAAAAAAATCAATTTTTAAAAATTATTTTTATTATCAAAAAAAATCATATATTTTAACAAAAATGTTTAAAATTATTACATTTAATTTTCAATGCTAGATAATTAATAAAATTGTTTTTAAAGTAAAAAATTAATTAATAATTAAATAATATATATAATTATAATAAAAATAATTAAAAAATTATTATTTTCAATTAACCACTAGTAGGTTTCAATGGGAAAACTTCGGTAGCAAAGTTTACGCCAATGATGTTACCCTGGAGTAGATAATTGCATACAATATAGGTTTCATAGTATTTCCCTCCATTACCACTGCATCGGGCACAGCCTACTTGTGAGCTACTGTTCCACACAAGTTGCGTAAAATGTGCGGCCGGTGTATAGAAACCCGGTTTCGAGTAATTATAAAATCTGATCTCTTCATGCCTTTTAAATTATTATTAGTTTACAAAAAAATTTAATTTAAATAAATAAATAAATTTTTAATTTAATTGTCATTGTTGTTGTTGTTGTAGAGCACAGGTAGTTATATATATATATATACATAAATATTTAAAATTAAATAAATTTAATTAATTATTAAATTTATAATATATAATTAATAAATTAAAATTTTATATATTAAATTAGATAAATTAAAATTTTATAAATTAAATTTTGTAAATTAAAATTTTATAAATTAAATTTTGTAAATTAAAATTTTATAAATTAAATTTTGTAAATTAAATTTTATAAATTAAATTTTTATAGAATTAAATTTTATATATTAAATTAGAATTTATAAATAAAAAATTATATATATATTGATTAAAATAATAATAAAAAAATAATAAACTTACCAAGCAATCAATGCATTTTTGCAGGGTGCCACAAAATTGACATTACCCGGGGCGCCCACCCAAAACAAATTTTCGCCAATATTACCGGTAAGGCCGCTATGGCCGGCCGATAGGCCCGGTTTTTTCGACACATCCTGACACCGACCTTTGGCTATGTTTACCAACTATTCAACAATGAAAAAAAATTAAAAATTATAATTTTTGATTATAATTATTGCCCAAAAAAAAAATTTTATTCAATACCCAGTTGTTTCTGACAGGAGGTGCAGTATTTTGATGCAGCGATCGGTAATAGTTATGCCAATACAGGCAATCATTTTGATAGGTTTCATCAGTTGTATCGTTTAGCGGCTGTCCGTTATCGCTGGCAGTTATAACTATTAATTAAAATAAATAAATAAATAAAATTTAAATTTTATTTAATACATTCAAAAAAAACATATACTAATAAAAATTATTAACTATACTATACTTACAAACATTTTGATAGCATATATATATAACATAAACACAAGCAATGATAGTTAGTTTAGCAAACATTATACTAATTATTATGTTTTTTTACAAAAATGAAAATAATAGTCAATTTTTTTTATTAAATTGTTAAAATTATTAGCAAATTATAAGGAAGTTTATAAAAAAACTTTTGTTTGTATCTTTTAATAATAATAAAAATTTCCGATCCTTTTATACTATTGAAAATTATTGTTAATAAAATATATTTATCATTATTAAATTATTGTGAAAATCATATTTCTAATAAAAAATATTATTAATTAATTAATTAATAAGAAGATTAATTATAATTACAAATGCATTTTTGTTTGTTTGTTTTTCAATTGAATAACATATTAATTATAGTTATTTTATATATATATATAAATAATGAATATATATATATATATATATATATATATATATATATATAACAGTACTAAATTCATGGTAAATATAGTGTTATATATATATATATATATATATATATATATATATATATATATATATATATATATATTAATTAAAGTAAAAAATTTATTTATTTAATTATATTAAACTATGATATAATAAAATGATGAATAAATTTTACAAAACTGATTATTATTAAATAATTATATTTATTTTATATATTGTTATCCTATTTTGTATAATTATGTACTATATAGTTTAATATATGTATATTATTATGTCTCATTGATTAACAATATCTATAGATATGGGGATCCCATTGTATAATAATAAAGTTAAATTTCTATAGAAATTTATTCCTGAGAAAGTTTCTAGAAACTTTCTCAGGGAAATTTGTTAGAAACTTTCTATTTGCCCATCTCTAGGTAAATATTGATATTTACTATTAGGTTAATTTGTTATATTGAAATGTCAAAATTAGTATTTAATTAAAAAAAAAAACATTTATTTATTTATATATTAACTATAATTTAATTTAATTTTTATTGTATTGTAATGTAAACTTACTTATCATAAAATAAAAAGTATATATTTAGGTAAATAATTTTACATGAAATTTCTTATTTATAAAATTAAAATTTATATACATATTGTAAACTATTATAATAAATAATGATTTAATTATTAATTAATTAAAATACAATAATGACCTAAAATGTTATTTGTAGATATAYATATATATATTATATCAATTAATGTGAATAATAAACATTTTACAATGACAATTATTTTATAATTTTTTTTATAAATATTTTTTGTTATTTTAATGTTAAAATATTATTTTTTAAATAAATAAAAATATGCCATATTTAGTAATGAGTTAATTCTAATAATAATAATATATCTTTATTTAAAATAATTAAACTTTAACATTTTAAATCATAAATTTAATATATATATATATATATATATTTAAAAATAAATAATTAAATACATAAATACATACAATAATTAGTATTAAACATATGTGAGTTTGTTTTTTACAAATTATAATAATATATACTATTATTAATAACTTTATATTGTAAAGCCATTTACACAATAACAAGCAAAAAAAATAATTTAAATTTTTTTTTGTTATATTTGTATACCTTTTTCTATATCTAACTAACTGTAAAACAATAAGATTAATAAATATATTATAATATAATAGTATATATATATATATTGATAAACATATTGATATTTAGTTTACACTTTATATTATTTAGACAATATTTTTTAGATATAATCCTCATTTATAGTATCATCTATAATAGACTATAACATTTCAATAGTAAAGTACATAAATGTTGTCAATTGTAAAATAAAATTTAATATTAGTTTATTATAATATTATTTAAATATAATTAAAATTAAAGTTTATATATATATATATACAATAGAAATATGCAATTAAATACAATGCAATTATGATTACATATTGATATTATGTATACCAATAACAACAAAAAAAACAACAATATATCTCTTGAATTAATGTAATGGAATTTTTTTTTGTGAAMTTATTATTATTTATAGACATAAATATGAAATAAATAAATTATTATTATATAAAAAAATGTTTTATTTTAGTAATATTTTTGATATATAACTTATGGGTGAATGATAATAAAAAAAATTTATTGATATTTATCACGACAAAAATTTAGGTTATTATATTTATCATTTATATATTAAATATTTTAAAAACAATATACCGTAATTTTCTAAACTAATAACAATATATATATATATATTTTTTTGTTTTTAAAATTAAATTAATAAATAAGTTCTAAAAATTAAATTAATTATTTATTAAATTATAAATAAACTATTTATTAAATTATAAATAAATAAACGGTTTTTGATCATGTTAATTTTTTTTCAAGTAATAGTAATTAATTTATTTACAATAGTAATATAGTTATTATATAGTTTTAATAGTAATGTAATTTTTCATTTCTCTATTAATATATAATTTTTATTAAAAAAAATTAAATTAAAAACAAAAACATTCTTCCATTTGAAAATTATTTGATTCAAATTTTTTGTGATAAATTGAAAAAAATATATATTAAATAAAAAAAAGTAGTATTTTTTGTTTTGTTTGTTTATTTGTACATAAATTATATAATCATTTTTGTTATACACTGATTTAGTTAATTAATTAATTAATACAAAATAATTTTTTTAAATAAACAAAAAATATATATMTATATATATTAATGATTTTATATTTAATATACAGTATATATATATACAGTATTATTATTACATATTTCAATACATTTTTTAATAAAATATATTTAGAGTTCAATTGGTAACAATAGGTCTGTCTATTTCGCACCGATACATACCATCACTACCAYCACTACCACCACTACACMATCACTACCCATCACTACCATCACTACCATCACTACCATCACTACCATCACTACCATCACTACCATCACTACCATCACTACCGACACATACCACCACCACTACTACTACTAGTAGTAGTGCCGGTARTACTACTGGTGCTCTCATCATTGCTAACCACTTGTTGATCGCCAATCAGTTTCAATTGTTTCATAGCGTAATCAATGGTAGTATCGGTAGTACCTGTAGTACCTGTAGTACCTGTAGTACCGATAGTACTACTGGTGCTCTCATCATTGCTGACCAAAACTTGTTGATCGCCAATCAGTTTCAATTGTTTCATATCGTAATCAATGGTAGTTTTATTATTGTCATCATTGGTATCATCACCACTGCTGTTGTCGTTGGTGTCGTGGATGTCATTCATGCTATTATTATTATAATTGATCGTTGATTTTATCCAATCATTTACTGGTGGTGTTGTTGGTGATAATCGTTGTTGTCGTTGTTGTCTTTGTATTCTTCGATACCAATCTGGAAGTCCAATAATCACACTTTGTCTACACTTTTTAACCGATGATGACTTTCTATCCTTCATTTGTTGCTGTTGTTGTCGACCGTTAGTTAACTTATATATCAATATATAGATATAKATATATAAATATATTATTAAAATTATATAATCATTAATTATTATAATTGATTTATTATATAATACATGCACTTATTAAATAGCAATAGTTTTTTTTAAATAATAATTATTTGTTATAATAATTAACTAACTATTTGTTGTGATAATAATTAACTATTTATTGTTATAATAATTAACTAAYTATTTGTTATAATAATTAACTAACTATTTGTTATAATAATTAACTATTAAATAATTTATAGAAAATAAATTATTAATTAAAAAAAACTTACCTGTATCTTTATCGAAAATTTATATTAAATTTTTTTAGTCAATTGTATTATTATTATTATTATTATTATTATTATTATTAATCAGACTAATAAAAAAACTAATTTAATTAATTTGTTTGTTTGTTTAAAAAAAGATTACCACAAAAAATATATTAAAACACAATTATAATATCATCAGTACATAAATTGTTTAGTTTTTTGTGTGTATATTATTTTATATACAGTTTAATATATTATGTATTTTAAATGTATAGTAATTTTTTTATTAAATAAATTACAGTTGAAATTTTTTGAGTAATTTTTTGATTTTTTTTTTGATAAATAACAATAAAACTCATGATTGTATAATAGATTTTTTTAAAATAAAACTATTTAACCTAGGTTAGTCATTAAATAATAAGTAATTAACTTTATAATACATATACTTGTATAACAATAACAAATTTAACAAATATTTAATAATATTTTTTTGAAAAAATTTAGTTATATAAACTTGTTTAATATGTAATAGTTTATTTGTACAAATTTTTTGTTTGTAAAATAATTTAAAGTTTAATTTTTTTTTTTTGATGACTAKGTCCTAGCTTATTTGTTTTAATGTTATAAAATACACTTTTCATCATGCACAAATAAACTTATTAGTTATTTTTGTTTGTTTGTTTATTCAACTTAACTGTACTGTAGTTAAAAGTATGATTTTTAAAAATAATAATAATAATAATAATATTTAATAATAATAATAATATTTAATAATAATAATAATATTTAATAATAATAATAATATTTAATAATAATAATAATATTTAATAATAATAATAATATTTAATAATAATAATAATATTTAATAATAATAATAATATTTAATAATAATAATAATAATAATAATAATAATAATAATAATAATAATAATAATAATAATAATAATAATAATAATACTAATAATAATTGTTTCTCGTATTATAATAATATAATAGTTATAATAATTATAAAAATATTTAACAAAATAATTATTTTAGTTTAAAACTATTAAAAAAAATTTTAATGTAAATTTATTATTTATTTTTCCATWTATTGTATCTGACATATAAATGTAAAAACAGTAATCTATCAAAAAAATTAAAAAAAAAATTGAAATTTAATGTTTATATTATAAACACTGTATGTTTAATATTTATTATAATAACTATACAAAAAAATTTTTACTCATAATTATATTATTCTCATAATATTACATAAAAACATTTCATTTGAAAAATTTTATTTGTATATAATAATAGAGATTTTTTTTTTAAAAATAGAAATATTTGTAAAATATAATATCACAGTTTCAAATAAATATCTGTAATACATATACATATATATTTTTTAAAAAATCATAATTGTTATAAACATATTTAAATATACATTATGATCATTGAATTGATATTAATTTTATTACTAATCAATTTGAATATTTTATGTTTGTATTTACTATATTTATGATATAATTAAAAAAAACAAACATATTATTTATATATATATATAATAATAATTATTATTATTGATATTTTGTTTTTTAGTGACCACTGGTGAACGGGAACCGGTACCCGATTGTACTGCCGATGATTTTCAAGAGGAATGCCTACGACAGCATAACTACTATCGATTGTTACATCAAAACACACCGACACTTAAATTAGATACCGATGTAATGGTTAAGTAATACTAATACTACTAATAATAATATCAATAATTATCAAAATTAATAATTAATTATAGATTTATATATATATATATATATAGTATATACCAGTGATTAACTATTAAGTGTTATAACCCATTATAACCATTATTTAATGTTTTTAAATTATAATATTTATTAAAAATAATTAATAATTATTATTCATTAGATAACATAATAATTTTGAAATTAGTTCAACAAAAATATTATAAAACTATATATACTGTATATATATAAATAATATCTAATAATATTTTATAGCATAAAATTTATACATACTAGTTCATATATATATATATATATATATATATATATATATATATATATAATTTACATGTGATCATGGTTATTTTCATAAATAATAATAATAATACTAATTATAAAATTTCTAAATATTAAAAGTTAATCACTGGTATATATTTTATATATTTTTTTGTATTATAAAAAAATGACATAATTATTAATCAACATTATTATTATTATTATTATTATTATTATTATTATTATTATTATTATTATTATTATTATTATTATTATTATTATTATTATTATTATTATTATTATTATTATTATTATTATTATTATTATTATCTTTGTATATCACGGTTGTTCCGGTGTGATCACAGTTGTGTCGGCCACTTTTGGGGGCAGAGACACGACTGGTTAGACTCAACTCAAGTCTAGTACTTTTCTGACTGTTCTACAACTCTGAAGTATCACTGCTTTTTGCATTTCATAGATCTTAGTTTTTCTGATTTCCAGTGATTCCAAACTTAGGGCCAGATTTTTCGGTATTACGGCCATTGATGACAGGATTATAGGTATGATTTCAACTTTCTTAATGCGCCACATTTTATTGATCTCATAGGCCAAGTCTGTATATTTTCGGCGTTTCTCACTATGCGTGTCCTGTAGTTTGTGTGTTAGTGGGACCGCTATGTCTATTATGTACGCCTTATCTTGATGTTTGTCTACTAGTACTATATCTGGGCGGTTGTGGGCCACAGTCTTATCTGTTCTTATTTCTTTATCCCAGTAGAGCTTGGCTCTGTTGCTTTCCATTACACTTTGTGGCTCGTATCTATAGTATGGTAATGGTTCTTTGGTTAGTCCGAATCTTATTGCCAATTCCTGATGTATGATTTTGGCTACTTGGTTGTGACGGCTTAGGTACTCGGTGTTTGTGAGTACTTTACACCCATTTAGTATATGTTCTATTGTTTCGGACTCCATATGACACATCCTGCACTTGTCTGTTGGTATATTTAGCTTTTGGATGTATTTCTGATGGTTTCGTGTCGGAATCACTCGATCTTGTATTGCCATCATGAACCCCTCTGTCTCTCCATGAAGACCGGCGTACTTCAACCATTTTGTAGACATTTCTTCGTCTACGTGTGTTTGGTTGAGTTCTGCTCTGTATCTACCGTGGAGTTCTTTTGAGGCCCACGTGTTAATCCTCTCTTTTTCATTTTGTATTTCTATTTGATGTTCATTATTGCTGAGATTTAGAGGTGTGTAGTTGTTATCAAGTGTTGCTGTTATTTTGTGGAGCTCTGAGACATTGCATTTTTGTTGATGGTATTTTCTCAGCAATTCTCGCTGTTTGGCTTCAAGGCTTACAATGTTTAGTAACCCTCTACCCCCATGCTTTCTACTAACACACAGTCGTGCTACAGAACTTCTAGGGTGGTGTAGTCCAAACATTGTAAGTTGTCGCCTTATATGTCTTTCAATGGTCTCAAGTTCTGTTTTACTCCATTTTATTATTCCGAACGAGTATGTCAGTACAGGTATAGCCCAAGTGTTTATGGCTTTGAATTTGTTGTTTGAGTTTAGTTGAGATTTTAGTATTTTTATTATTCTTTGGTTTAATGTTTTCTTTATTTCTTCTTTAACTTCTGTTATTTTAGATTTATGCATTTGCTTAATTCCTAAATACTTATATATATCTCCATTTTCTAGTGCCTTTATATATCCGTTATCAGTTTCGTATTGATTTCTTTCAGAATAGACTCCTCTTTTCAGTTTCATTATAGCACATTTATCTAATCCGAATTCCATATTTATATCATTGGAGAAAGTTTCTGTTGTTTTTAGCATTGCATTTAAATCAGATTCTTTTTCGGCGTATAGTTTTAAGTCGTCCATATATAGTAGATGTGTTAGATTATATTTTGTATCACTTGATTTTAGATTTATGCCTTTTAGCTTTTTAAGTAGTGATGACAGTGGGTTTATGGCTAAGCAGAACCACAGAGGACTGAGTGAATCTCCTTGAAATATTCCTCTATTTATTTTGATTTCTGTACTTATTTTTGTTCCATTATTTGTATTGACACACAATTTAGTATTCCATTTTTTCATCATACTTTCTAATGTGTTTATCAATGTGTTGTCAATTTTATATAGTTTTAACACTCTTAATAACCATTTATGAGGGACTGAATCGAATGCTTTCTTATAGTCTATGTATGCCATTTCAAGATTTCTATGTTTTTGACGAGCTCTTATTGTTATGATATTGTCTATTGTTAATTGCTCTTTACAGCCCATTGAGTGTTTTATACAGCCTTTTTGTTCTTCAGCTATTATGTTGTTGTTACTTAAATGATTATATATTTTTGTTGATATTATGGATGTTAGAATTTTATACATCGTTGTTAGGCAAGTGATTGGTCTATATTTGCTGGGATCTGATGTATTTTCTGTTTTTGGGAGTAGATATGTTATTCCGGAAGTGAGGAAGTCATCGGTTTGTCCTGTTTGTATTATTTTATTCATTGCTATTGCCATTGGTTGATGAACTGTTGTAAAGTGTTTATACCAGAAGTTGTGTATTTTGTCTTGTCCTGGGCTTTTCCAATTGTGGGATTTCTTGAGGGCTTCGGTTAAGTCATCTTTAATTATATTTACTGAAGTCATATGTGGTATTTCTTTATTTTCATCTTCAATATCATTTATCCAATTAGATTCTTTATATTCCTTTGGGTTACTCCAGATTTCTTTCCAGTAGTTTTCTATTTCATCTATTTGTGGTGTATTGTTATTATTGCTTGAATTTATTTTATTTTGATTTCTATAGAACATTTTTTCGTTATTATAGAACATTGTATTTTGTTTTCGTCTTTCGCTTTGTATTTTATATCTTCTAATTCTTTGTGATAGTGCTTGAACTGTTTGTTTTAATGTGTCGTTGTAATTTCGGATTATGGATTCAAATTCAGGTTTTCCAGGTTTTGTCTGTAATGATCGGTATATATCTTTTAATGATTGGTTAAGTCTTTTTGATTTGTTTCCATTTAACACTTGCGTTATTCTTCCAATTATTTTTCTTTTCCCTTCTATCCGTGTCTCTATTCGCTTTTGCCATTTAGGTATTACATTTTCTTGATTTGGTTTTGTTGTAGACATGTGTTCTATTTTGTAGCCTAAGAGTCTTGATACTGCTACTGCTGCACAATACGTTATTGTATTAATTGCGCTCAACGACATATTTTCTTCGATGTAATCTTTAAGTATATCATTTATCGTTATTATAGTAGATCTTGTTTTAATGCCACTTCTTATTTTTGGTAATTTAGGTCTGAATTCTATTTCAAAGTCTTTATATTGTTCTAAAGATGTTTTTAGTTCATTTTCTGCTGTTATTCTGTTTATTTCATCATTTGTATTGTTTATGTTATCTGTTGTTGTAGGTGTCTCTTCTATTTCTGGCACTACTTCTACTGTGGTATTTAATTCAGTTGTTTCATTTAATGATAGTTCATGTGCCACTTGTTGTTTGATTTCTTGTAATTCAATCGGGGATATTTTATTATTCTTTGTTAAGAATCGCCTTTGGTCTGCAATTCTTTGTTCCGTTACATTTAGTTCTGGATATTTTTGTTTGAATGCTAAGTATATTTGGTTTCTGTAATCAGTCATATTTGTTTCGAGTCGAGTTGATCTGTAGTATTCGCGCATTATCAAGGTATTCATCTCATGTGTCCATCTCATGCGCTTTTGCGATTTGTCAACCAAATTGGTCAGTTGTTGCTGAGAACCAGCTTGAACTGAAACATTTTGGAGGTTAGTCTGATTTTGTTGACTAGTCTGCGGTCGCATTACATCACAGCTTTGCCCGCATAGCACATCACTGCGTGGGATATGATGCATACTTAACGAACTGCAGTCAATGCCTACCTGCTGAACGCGGGATTTATTTGAGAGGGTACCTCCCGAACACCCCCCGTTATTCCTACGACTACGTGTAATCATATTTATATATTTTGTGGCCTTTTTACGGGGTCCCGGTCCCTAGAGAAAGCTCAACACTAACATGTGTCTATTGCCACCCATTTCTCACCACTAACATGTGTTTGTTGAAATAGGATTTTTATTTTTTGAAACAAAAGTTGCCATTGCGTGTGAGGACGAGTAACTACTCGAAGGGTGAAGGGACATCCTTGCGGACGTCCCTTCGGGGTGGGGGCACCTTTTTACAGGCACCCCCGGGTGGGAGCACCCTTGCGGGTACCCCCAGGTGGGCACCGATACCGAAGTACCGATACCCGGGTCGGGCAGAAACTCGTCCTCACTTAGCACCCCGCTTTCCCCATACTACTTAAGTTGGCCGTCCTAAACAGCGTTGGTTGGGCAGGGACGGGAAGCACAGTTAAACAATTTTTTTTTTTTTTTTTTTTTTTTTTTTCAGAAAAATTGCTTTACCACATCGGGGCTCGAACTATAGATCTTACTCTCCATTACACTACATAGCCCTACACACTAACCACTACACCACTGTGCCTCCTTTTTTATTATTATTATTATTATTATTATTATTATTATTATTATTATTATTATTATTATACGCTTATATATATTATATATATAACTTTATTATTAGACAATAAACTATGCGAAAAGTCGGTGTCAAAAGGTATCGAAAAAATGCCGGGACTGAGTGGCGGCCACTCSGGTATCGATAGCCGACACGGAGAGAACCTGTATTGGGTGGGAAGTTCCATACTATTGAAACCTAACTGTTCCCATGCAGTTASCTCATGGTAAGTTAATTATATAAAAAAATTATTAAAAAAAAAATTACAGATAGTCCTAAACAGCGGCAATGCTATTAAAAATTACAATTATCTACTGTTGTCAACAACAATACGTTTGAATTAAAAAAAAATAAGTGACCAAGGTGGCCAATGTTGTTGAATAATTTTTATACTGGATAAAAATTGGTAATTGGTCAATTTTTATATAAAATAAATTAATTGTATGATTTTACCCAGATAATTGCCAGTCGACTATCATATATATATATATATTTATATTATTATATTATTATTTATATTATATATATATAAATTTTTATAATAAAAACAGTCGACTGTATATAAAAATTATCTGGCCATATAATACAATTAAATTAATTAAAAATAAATTACCAATTACAATCCAGTATAATAATACAATTAAATTAATTAAAAATAAATTACCAATTACAATCCATTATAATAATACAATATTTGGCAACCACCTTGATCAATTTTTAAATTCAAACATATTGTTGTTGACCTTGATAATTGTATTTTTTTTAAATAGCATCGCCGCTATTATTATTTAATTAAAAAAAATCGTAATAATTATAATTTATAATATATTAATATTTTTTTTGACCAAGGTACAATGAAATTGCAAACTATAATTTCAATGATCACGGCTACAGTTCAAAGACAGGCCATTTTACTCAATTGGTTTGGTCATCGACTACAAGTGTCGGATGCGCCTCCTGTGCCGGTAAATCGGATCAGGGCTACTATGAACTGTATATTGTATGCAATTACCTGTCGATGGGCAACATTATCGGTACATTTGACGATAATATTCATCCGATTATTGGCGGCAGCGATAGTCAACCGATGATGACTACTACYACMACAACAACAACACCTAAATATAGCAATGARTGGTTTGATTAGTAAAAACTTATATAAATTTTGTTTAATAATAACTAAATTGAATTTATCAAAATTTTCAAAAAAAAATTTGTATAAACTTTTATTTTATTTATTAAATTTAATTACAGATAAACAGTTTGTATTTTATTTTAGACTTACAAATATATATATATATTAAACTTTTTATTTAAAAAATAAATAAATATAGAATTTTAATAATTTGTTTTTTTATTATTAAATAATTACTTAATTAATTAATAATTTTTAAATATTTAATAATTAAAAGTTTGTGAAATATTTTTAAGTTTGAAACCAATTATCAAACTCATAACACTTATGAAAAATAGTACTAATTTATAAACTACTAAAACCTGTAAATATGGGACTTTTAGAAATAAGWGTAAATATTTTTAATAACAAATGGTTTCAAAACTTTAACAAAAGTTATAATAAAGTTAACTAAAAAAATTAAATTAATTAAATAWATAWTWTATTTTAWTTAATTAAATTATAATATCTGATACTTGAGTAAAACTTCGTGCAGAAAACTATGGAAAAATGGACCGCCGTTTTTGTACAGCCATTGTATAGTRGCYACAACTTCGGGATCRTCGGTGAATTGGCCGAAATCAATAAGATATGGACGACTGACCATCAATATCTCGGCACAGGACGGYCTYTCYTCRAACACACTGTTCATCATTGCATTGAATTGTAATCGCAAATACTGGTGAAGTTGGGTCACTATCGGAGGTCTAGTSATAGGGAGGTGTTGTGTGAGAGACAGATAGAGAGACAGATAGAGAGACAGATAGAGAGACAGATAGAGAGACAGATAGAGAGAGACAGATAGAGAGAGACAGATAGAGAGAGACAGATAGAGAGAGACAGATAGAGAGACAGACAGATAGAGAGACAGACAGATAGAGAGAGACAGATATAGAGAGACAGATAGAGAGAGACAGATATAGAGAGACAGATAGAGAGAGACAGATAGAGAGAGAGAGAGACAGATAGAGAGAGASAGATAGAGAGAGAGAGAGAGAGAGAGAGAGACAGACAGATAGAGAGAGASAGAKAGAGAGASAGAYAGAGAGAYACAAAAAAATATWAAATAATTTATCAAAAAAAAAATATTTTAACAGTAAATACATACTCATCCCTATGCTGTTGGCTATCGCACCAAATAAAACAGTTAAACAAATGYTGAAATATTATACTCAAACTATAGACATCCGCYTGAGTATCATARTTGCGACCRTTGGCCACTTCGGGTGCCTGATAGCCRCCACTACCGACACCGGCCGTATGACTCTGGGTACTAAAYTCGTGAATAGTAGCCAAACCSGTRTTACCGATAATAATACAATGTTCGTTACGCGAGTTGACCGCYAGCAGKATATTTTCCGGACGTAAATCCCGATGAATTACCGGCGGATTCATTGTATGAAARTTATCCACACATTCCAGAATCGACCGAAATATATGRCATTCAATCATATTCATKACGAGATACAGGTGCCCATTATCSGGCTGTTCGGCCAGTAATCGGGTTTTACATTCAATAACCGCTTGCAGTGTATAGGATGTGATTGAATTCATTATTATATATTTAGATAATAATAATAATTATTTAAAAAATAAATAAATAAAACACTTTTGAATTTGAATAAAACTTTTTTTGTTTGAGAATAAAAATTWTTTTTAAAGTATAATATTATAAATAAATAAAAATTAGTTTTAAWTTTTGAATTTATAAAATGTTTTTAATAGACTRTTTAATAAATATATCTAACAATTTATTTAAAAACAATTTAATTATTATTGCATTACTACTCTACWAAAATTTATTATTGTTTATAATATTATTATTATTATYACAMWAAATAAACATTGATTCAATAGTTATGTATATTTTTTTAGTAGTAATATATAAACAATTTCWGTGATTACATAATCAAAAAWWWWTTTATTTATTTATATAATATAAATAACGCTATGAATTGCGTAATAGTTATTTTATTTTAATAAAATAAATTATTATAACATAAATAATATGATAAACAGTATATATATATATATATATATAAACTTATAGACAATATTTTTATAATATGTATAAAAAAAATCTAAATTATTAATTAATTATTAATTAATAAAAATATACCTTGCACAAGTTTTAATTGATTAATTAATTTATTAATTTAGTAACATTGCTATTAGATAAATCAACTATGTCGATTTATATTGTATATAAACTTTCCACTGTTTATTATTATTATATTTTTTATAAAAAAAAATTTGGTTAAATAAATATACATATAATTAAAATGTTTATCATATATATATATATATATATTTGATTGACACCATTGTATAAATTTAAATTAATTTTTTAATCAATTTATATGATATTTGTAAATTGCAAAATATTTTAGTTTATACTGTACTATACTGTATATATATATAAAAAGTTTAAAATATAAACTTAATTTTTAAATGTATGTTTTGATTAATAAGCTTAATAAATAATTTTTTATTTGATAAGAAATATTTAATATTTTATTAAAATAAAATAAAATTGCAAAATAATAATAATTTATTGCATAAATTTTAAAAATATTATTTTAGATAAATAACTGTAAGTTTGATAAATCAAAATTAAAAAGTAATACAAAAATTTTGTTTAAGATAACAGTAAATTATGAAATATTAATAATAATAATATTTAAAAATCTATCTAAAAATTTATTATTTATTTTTTTTTAAAAATTATTTTATTAAATTAATAAAATTTATGTGCATATATATTATATAAAAATTTGTAAATATAAATACAATACATTTGMATATATTATATTAATTATATTATTACATTAATTAAGGGAATATATCAGTTATTCAAAAACATTATATTTTTAATTTAAATAATTAAAAAAAATATTTAGCTATATAATTATCAAAAAATATATTTAGTAATATAGTTAACAAAAATATATTTAGTAATATAGTTAACAAAAAATATATTTAGTAATATAGTTAACAAAAATATATTTAGTAATATAGTTAACAAAAATWTATTTAGTAATATAGTTAACAAAAATATATTTAGCTATATAATTATCATAAACTAAAAAAAGGGTTATCTAACAATTATGTACAGTCATATTAAATATATATATATATATATACTATATATATATATATACTWTAATTTATATATATGGTTTAATATTACATATTAAAAGGCCAGATATATATAATAAAAAAAGTGTCGTCTCTCAGCACTGATAAACAATTAGCAACTATTTCAGTGAGTAAGTAGACTTCAAACTGAAATTATATATATATATATATATATTATCGACATTTAATTTATCGTTTTATTTTTATTTATTTATTTTTTTATTTAGTTAWTTAATTAGTTAATTAATTATCATCACTATTACATTATATGTGTTTTTTTACTTATCGTTTAAATATATTTAGTTATTTAYAACAAATGAATACTTTGTTGTATTATTTATTTATTTTTTWMAATAATTATAAATAAAACAATTTGTATAATCAAATAATTAATACAACAAAAAGTATACTATTGTGTGTGTTATTCATTCATWMATTCATAAAATATTAATTAATAAAAAAATAWTTTTACAATAATATCTAAACAATATGTTGTTTGAAATTATTTTTTATTATTAAAAAAATCTATTAATAAATATTAATGGATTTATTATTTTATTATTATTTTTTTWWAAATATATATTAATATTATAGAGATTATGTATTTAATATTCAATAATAATAAGTTGYTAWACTATTCAACATTTACTGTWATATTWCTAATAACACAATTAGTAYACAATGTAACTACAATTAAAGTAAGTTATTATATATRTATATAATGTATTATAAATTATAATTAAATATTATAGAGATTTATTTKATTATAAATTAACAATAATATTTCTAAATTATTAATTTTTTTTAAAAAAAAATAGTTAATTTTATTAATRCCATATTTTTTAAAAAAAATTATTATAAACGTATATTATTGTATATTAATATAACTATTGAATACTTATATATATTAAATGATAATCCTATTTAAATATAAGATTAAAATAAGTTATTATTAAKTTTTTATTTTTATTTACTTTTATTACTGTGTGTTRTTATTATTTWTTTKWTATAATAGTGATTAAAAATTAATTATCTATTAAAAACCTAGCAACATAAAATTATTGTCATATATTTTAACTTATATTCAACAACAATAATATATATATATATATTAAATATAATTTTATATATAAATCAGGTATTATTATTATTATAAAAATTAATTAATAAGGATTAAAACWTTATAATAATATTAATAATAAAATTAATTAATCATTTATTTCAATTCATACACTTTATACACAATTTTAATAAATAAATCATWATTTGAGATCACAAAAAAAAAATTAATTAATTAATTAAGTGTCAAATGATTTAATAATAAACTTTTTTGTTGATAAATATTTTATTTATTAAAAATTTATATACATTTTTTGTTTTATATATAATTATTTAAATATTTTATTTATTAATTTATATTTATTGACATTTAATATACTTTTTGTTTTGTTTTATATATAATTATTTAAATATTTTATTTATTAATTTATATTTATTTACATTTAATATACTTTTTTGTTTGTTTTATATATAATTTATTATTAATTTATATTACTATTAATTAAAATTTTTTAGCAAAAAAYAGTACGGCTTAGGGATGGCAGCGCACCGACTGCTGATGATGTCTATAATAATAACTTATCGGAARCAGCACCGGGTATTACACACATACCTGACCTATCGTCCAGTGCTATGAACGAACAGATTGTCCAGAATTTAGATAAAATTGAACACGAAATCAATAGGCGACGACAACTTATTATTAAACACAACCATACCGTCAAACATACTACCGGTCCTACAGTTGTCTACAACAGTTATAACAACAATAGGCAACGAAACATGCGGACAATGGACAACAACAACAACAATAGTAGTCCGTACTATGAGTTTACCGATACAAACAATAATATGACTTATTATGTTGAAATCAATCAGGAGTTTTTAGACGATAGTATAGCTAATCAAACTCATGGCGATCCAAACGATCCAATAGTCATCAGAGATACTGTCGTCGATATTGATGAKGAAAAGCCTATTATTTATAAGCCAACAGGTGATGCACAGTGTGTTTGATAATAATTATCTACAATCGCAAGATACCGGTGCCAGTGGACAGGTAGACATCGATGGTGATAATAATAATAATAATAATAATAATAGTAACCTAACTAATAGATTATCTAGTTTATTATTGGGTGCAAAATTAGTTAATACTAATAATAATAATATACCAGTGCCCTATACTACAGGTGCAACTGTCGATAATAGTTTTAAWAATWWTAATAATAATAATAATTTATTSAAAAATAATTATTCAAATAAYAATTATTATTATTATAACTATAAAAATAACTCTATTATAGCTCGTTTGAATAATAAAAAATATAATAATAATAATAATAATAATTTAGATAATAATCGTAAAATATTTAATAATAATAATAATAATAATGTTTCAAAATTTATCAATAATAATGAATTTAATAAAAATACAAATAATAATAATAATATTATACATACATATATTACAAATAAAATAACAACATATAATAATAATAATAATAATAATGTGGGCACCGGTATCCTGACAACATCAGCCACCCCTATGATGATGACTAACAGTGGTAATGGTATACCAATGTCTGGTATTATATTAAACAATCAAACTGTGCCAACAAATAGCGGTAATCATAATAATAATAATAATAATAAAATCAATGCTAAAAGTAACAGAATTGTAGACCAATTAATGAAAATAAATAGTAATWYGATTTCAAAGGATGTTATGTTTAATAATAGTAATACTAAATAATAATAATGAAAAAATCAAAAGTTATGTAAATAATGATAATAATGATGACGACTATAATAATAAATGCCAAACATTTATGCAAACAATGATAGTTAACAATGATTTAAGATTTGATATCAAAAATGATAATAACATTGAAATTCAATTSAATAGCCCATATCAAACACTCACACAGGTGTACGGTATTGTTAGACTATGTATATACCTGAGCACTGTGGCCGAGTGCCAGCACCAGCACCAGCAAACTAGTAGTATCGGTGCCAATATTGATGGCCAATCATCATCATCATCATCATCATCATCGCCAGTGCCTCAACAATGTCAGTCAGCATCGACATCATCGACATCAACACCGACTGGTAGTGACGCAAACTATTGTACAAAACTAACTGAAGAAAACCGCTGTAATCTGAGATTAAATCGTACGCACCGTTATATCATTGGTCGATAYGGTTGCTCTGGTAGTAGTGGTGGTAGTAGTGGTGTTACAGTTGCTGGTGATGWTARCAGCAGCGCCAGAGCACCGGCAGCTAAGCGATCGACAAATAGTTTTAAAGTAGTAAAGTTTGTTAATAAGTTTTCGCTTAATCAATGTGTCGACTATACTATTAGTAGTGGTAGTGTTCAACAATTGACTAGTTATGACAATACTGTTATTGATAGCACTAGCAATACTACTACTAGTTATGATGGTATGGACAGTAGTCGGGAAAAGTTGATTATCATACTGACCACAACTATAATACCGTTAACTTTATTGTTGACTATTGTATCGATTTGTTGTTATCTAAGACATAAAAACCGGACTAACAATACTATACCAATGAAGAGGTTTGACTGGTATGTACTGGTTGTCTGTCTATGTGTGTRTGTCTATGTGTATGTGTCTATGTGTATGTGTCTATGTGTGTATGTCTATGTGTGTGTGTCTATGTGTATGTGTCTATGTGTATGTGTCTATGTGTATGTGTGTATGTCTATGTGTGTATGTCTATGTGTGTGTATGTGTGTGTGTGTGTGTGTCTATGTATGTATGTATTAGTAGTGTTACCTTTTTAACAGATTAAAAACCATACCTGTGGCATACATKTGCTCATGTGGTTTGATAAATGTGTTTACTATTAGTATTGTATTAATTAATATATATATAATATTTTTATATATATATATGAGTCACCGATAGTTGCAATTATTACACTTTAATTACTACATTTAAATTTATATRATTATTATTATTAGTTATAAAAAATTTATATAACTTAATAGTTAATTTACTATAAGTTTTTAATATAWTAATTATTAGTTTTTAGCTTATATATTGTATCTATGTGTGTGTGTGTGTACTATAATAATAATAATAATAATAATAATAATAATAATAATAATAATAATAATAATAATAATAATAATAATAATAATTTTAATGTTAAATAATTATATGATATAATAATAATAATAATAGGCTATTTAATGATAAATCTATTTAATACTATTAAAATTCACAGTTAAAMAAAAAATATAYTGTAATTTAAACTCAAAGTTTAATTATTGTTTGTTTGTTTGTTTTTATTATATTATATAAAATTTAAATATCAAGTGTAGAAAAAAATTGTTTTAATTTTTAATTTTAATATTATTATTATTATWAATGTGTGTWTTTGAGAGTCTATTTAAAATGTAAGTTTTGTTTAATTATATTTTATTTAAGTATTATTATTATTATTATGTATGTTTAGTGTATTGTATAAAAATATATATAKTATATATATATATATATATAATTTATTTTTTCAAAGCCATTACATATATGGCAAACAAATTTTTTTTTGTTTGATATTGTTTATTACAGGTGTTTCTTATTTTATATATATATATATTTWATTTTATTACTGCATTTATATGAACATTAATTTATATTATATATATATATTATATATAAAGTAAAAAACAAATCAAATATTTACAAGATTAACAAATATATAATAATAATTATTATATAATATAAATATTTGAACTTTGTTTTCAACTATATTATACACTTATATAGTATAGTMTATATAAGATATATTGTTTGATATATTGACTAWAGTATATGAAAAAATTTTAAATCAAATATTTATTATTATTATAAAATTATAAATATTTTWAAATTTTATTATACAAATGTTGCTATCAATAATGTTTCAAAACATATGTTAGATACAATAGACATAAAAAAATAAATWWAYTACTGATATTAATATACATTTGATATTATAATGTTTTTATATAATATAATTTTWTAARTAGTGTTATTTTTTATAATCATACAATTTTTATTTAAAAAAAATATTTATATAATATTTWTATTTATACTGTTAACTGTGAAAAAGTTATTTTAATAAAAAAAAAATATATTACTTAATAATTAGCAATAAAACTTTTTATTAAATAATTTAAAATAAACCCAATTTATATCAAACGTAATATAATTAAATGATTATTAAATCAACAGCTATTATATATATGCAATTAAATAWTTTTTAGTTATAATTAAAATTTAAAAAAARACAGTTTAAATTTTGTATTTGATWTAAAATAGGGTTGACTTTGAAAAATAAAAACATATTGCATATAATTGTTATTATAAAAATGTTGAAAATAGTAAACATAATTATAATTATAGTTTTTAATTATATCCAAATTAATTGGTTATTAAATATATATATATATATATAACAACAAAATTAAAAATAATTTATATTTAGATTACATTAAAAATGCATTTAATATGAATATGAAAAAATAAAAATTTAAATTGAAATTAAAACTATTATTTACCTAAATTAAATTTTTAKTTTAAAAYTATTTATAGAAAATWTTAAAATCAAATTTATTTTATATTATTTTTTRGAAAAAAAACTGATTAATTATTTATGACTTAATAATATACAATATTTAAAATAAAATGTTATTATTATAATTATTTTTTAAAAAAGATTATTATTTTTTTTATTTATATTATTATTTTATATTAAATATTGAAAAGCAATAAWAWAWAWMTATAKAAATCCTAACATTTTTTTGTTGTTGATTATACTGTATATAAAATTAGATAAAATATTTATATAATATCTATACATATGTATAGTATATATATACTGTATATATATACTGTATATATATATATATACTGTATATATATATATATATACTGTATATATATATATACATATATATACAGTATTTACAATATTATTATGCATATGCGTTGATGACATAAAATCAATTGTCACCAGYAATGCATTTAYTATATTTTGATTTCAATTTTATTATCAAAAAAAGATTTATTATATATATATATATATATATAWATTTTTATATATATTTTTGTTACTTATTTATTTATATTGAATTGAATCWCACAAACAAAAAAAATCTATTTTTAGTGAATAAATATGTATATATATATATTGATTTTAGTTTTTCATTATTTCAATTAAAAAACAAATTTGTTTTATTAGATTTTATTTTTTTATTATTATTAAAATTTATTGCCTAAAAAAATTTGTATGAAAATAATTGTATAACACATTTTCCCCCAAACAATATTTATTATTTATAATATCATGAWATATAKATATATATAGATTTTTTTAATTAAATATTTTTTARCTTATTATTTGTTWTWRAAATTTAAACTTTAAAATCACAATTATATTTTAATACAATATTTTTTTTAAAAAATGTTCACAATTTATATATGTAGAGTTTATATTGATTTTTAAWATATATATATAAATAGTTTGTATATAAATGTTGAATAATTATAATTTATAATTAAAAACATGTGGTTTTATCTATATGTTCATGTTTGTGAATATAAATAAACATTCAATGATCAAGGTTAAAACAGTTACAAAAAAAATTAGTATCAAATATATATACAGTATATATATACATGTATATATGTATGTGATATTAATATACAGTTTATCTGGTTGAATATATTAAATATATATATATATATATATATATAATATTGAAAATCAATTTATAACTATATTAATGAAWTTTTTTGTTGTTGTTGTCATAATTAACAAAAAATAAAACGGGTTTTTTATTTTATTACGTTAAAAATATATATATATAATAATAATAAAATTAAATACTGTATATATATATAATCCTATATTAACAAAAAATATTACTATTAATTAACATACTTATTATATTAATAACTTAAGGGTATATATGATAGTTGTCAAAAAACAAACAAATTGTTATTAATATTAATAAAAGTGTAAACTTTTTTCTAATTAATACAATAATTATTTATTTTTAAAAAATTTCATTTTTTAAAAATAAATAATTTCTAAAATAATAATAAATAGTTTGAAACTAAATGATTTAATAAAWAAATTAATTRTAAAATGTTTATCATTAACAAAAAATTATACACAAATATTTTTTATGTTAACATTTTTTTTGTTGATGTTATAATAATTAAGATATTGTATAATATATATAAACTATACAAACATTTATATATATATATATAACTAGTATTCACAAGTATTTTCTACACAAATATTGATTATTTATATATATATAAATACATTTTATATATGTATTATAATTATATATACAGTATATTAGTATAGATGTATATTTAAGTAATGAAACAAAAATATAATTATAACTATAACAATATATAAGGTACAGTACTGTATGTGTGTGTATATAATAATAATGAACCTTGAGCAAATTAATACAATACTTAGTAGTTAAATATTAATTTATAAATATAAAACCCATATATATATACTGTWYAACAATAATTTATTAATAAGATATACATGTATGATGACGTTATAMATATATATWTATTATAGTTATAATTATTATTAGTTAAAAAAATGATTATATTATCCAYATTTTACACATACATATTAAATAAAATAAAATAATAATAATAATAATAATAATAATAATAATAATAATAATAATAATAATAATAATAWATATCAATATTTGTTGCGATGATATTTAAAATCATAAAAAATTATTAATTTAATAGACTTTATATAAATGTATATATATATACTGCTATTTACAATATTATAATTAAATATTATAACATGAGTTAACATATAAATTTTTAATAAATAATTTATAAATACAGTAAAATWWWTTTTTTTATTAACTTTATATATATATATTTATTTATTAACCTATTGTGTGAATAGAGAATATAATTAAATTATGAAATTATAATCTAATTAATGATTATATTTTACAGTATTATATATATATATAAATAACTATTTTCTCATTTTAACTTTATTTAATTATTAAAACTATTTTAACTTATAATAAAAAAATGTAGATAAATTGTTTTATAATTTATGAAWATATATATAATATAATAATATATATGACTTTATAATTATTAACGAAWTTTTTTTAGTATATATATATATATATAATATAATTTATATACATTTTATTATAATAATGATTATACAGTATATATATATATATAAAATTGTTTGAAAAAAATTGTTGTTTACACACATATTGATAGCGCATGTGTTGTTTGTCAACCTTTACACTAAAAAAAATTTTATATATAATTTTTATTWTGTTTGTTAAGTCACTATCGATATAATAAATACAAGTTTATATGTGTTAGTCTCTCTCTCTCTCTCTCTCTCTCTCTCTCTCTCTCTCTCTCTCTCTCTCTCTCTCTCATAGTGTGTATATATATATATATAAAAAGTATGAGACTATAGACTCCTTTAACTTTWAATAAATATATATATATATATAAAGTGTTTTTTATGTACATTAATAAAAAAATACAAACATATTTGTGTGTATTAATATAAAATAWTATATAATAATAAAGTACAACACCAACATAAAAAAAATAATTGTGTGAATAATAATAATTGAATAGTTATTGAATATTTTTAAATATTTATTTTTATTATTATTAATTATTATTGATTGGATATATCAATTTTGTGTGTGTGTGTGTGTGTATTGTATCATCAAGTACAAATTAGTATATATAWATATATATATATATATATTCAAAAATAAAACAAACAAAAAATATTATACAAACTACTTATGTCTAGCAATCGATTGTAAGATATATTTATATACTTTTAAATTATTTAAAAATTATTTTCTAAACTATTAATTAAATTATATATATATATATATATATWTTTCCAATTGTATATATATATATAATCTATATATATATATATATATATATATATWTTTWTTTATTATAGTTAGTAATGTATTATTATTAATTATTTTTCTCATTTAATTTATTTATAAATTATTAAATATATTAAACTATAATATAATATATTATAAATAAATTTTTGTTTTAAGTGTGTTGTTAAATATTTTTAGATTATAATATTTAGAAAAATATTTGTATGTGTTTCACAATATATAATAATTTTTTAGATAATGTTGCTAGTTAACTAGTGATTTAAAATATTAGCAATATATATMTATATATATATATATATATATATATATATATATATATATTATAAATATATATATATAATTTACACTACATTTACTTTAAACAATAAATAAAGCAAAAAAAATATTTTTATATATATMTATTGAGTTTAATGAATGAATTGGATAACAAAAAATAAAGTTGTTTTATATAATTAATTAAAAAAAAATTCAATACTCAATGACTTGTAAATAACATTTTTAATTAAATTATTTTTAGTTTATTTTTTTTTAATTTAAGTTATATATAGTATTTTATATAGTGTTTTATATATAATATAAATATATGTGTGTGTGTGTTATATGTGTTTGAAAATTTAAATAATAATATATTAATAATTATTTTTTATTTGTTTTCCTTTATATATATATATATAAAATAATATTCAACTTTCTCATCGCATTGAAAATAATAATAATAATATATTTTATTAAATAAATGGGATTATCTATTGAATTGTTAAAAAAAAATTACAAYAACAACMAAAAAAAACACCTAATAATTAAATACCGCTTGGATTTCATAACATAACATAATTTCGATGATTTGAAACACACAAAAAACCTCATAATTATTACAAAATCAACTTTTTTTGTATATATATAAATATATATATATATATATATATATTTGACGCTATGATATCATAATAATAATAACTATTACTATGTATTTAAAATCCCATACAAACCAAACCAAACCAAACAAACAAACAGTTTTGGTGTGAAAATACTTAAACAAATGCCATATAAAAGTAAGTCAAGGAAGAGAAGAGTTGATAAGATGCCAACCAGTGATGGCAACCCAAGTAGTCTAACTACCAGTGCCAGTGCTGCCAGTGCTGTCATCACAATGGATAACATACAGCCTAAAGGTAGTGGTGGTGGTGGCGATACCTTCAATATTAACGGTTCAGCGGCTGCTGCTAATCGGCGGCCAGTAGTTGACGAGTCGCGGCCAATATCTGTACGCGATTTTCATGAATTTTATCGCCAAAATCGGGCCGACAGTGGCCTCAGATTGGCCGAAGAGTACGAACAGATTAAGGACGCAACTGTCGGYCAATCGGCGGTCGGCGCCAGTATACGTACGACCAAAATATCGCAGTTTACCGTAAATAAGCCGAAAAATCGATTTGTTAATATACTTCCCTGTAAGTAGTGATATATATATACCTAAAAAATCTAACTGTTCTCTTATATTATTATTATTATTATTATTAAATTAGGAAGTAATCTATCATTCTCTCTCTCTCTCTCTCTCTCTCTCTCTCTCTCTCTCTCTCTCTATCTATCTATCTATATAWATATATATATMTCTTCTCTCTCTCTCTCTCTCTCTCTCTCTCTCTCTCTCTCTMTCTATCTATCTATATATATATATATATATATATATATATATATATATATATATCTATGCTAAATATTATGTCACAATTATATGATGTTTATGTTTGTACTACTTTTTTTGGAAAATATATATAGATATATAGCTATATACATTAGATATATATATACAGTATATATATATATACAGTATATATATATATACAGTATATATATATATGTATATATATATATAATGTATATATCATATATAGTTTGATTGATTGATTTAAATAATATGCAAAAAAATGTTTGTTTTTTAAAAATATTTTTTTCAAAAAAAAAAAAAATAAATAATTTTTAACCCATTATACTGTATCAAAGTTATATAATGATTAGTTGAGATTTTTTTGTTTGTTTCTCAGTTTGAAAACCATAGCTAATAATCATTGATAGATATATAATATATAATTTTTCTCTCTAACCCATTATAACTGTATATACAGTACTATCAAGTTTTTGGGAAATGTTTTACTTATATTTTGTTTTATTTGATGTGAATTTTTTAAAAATTTATTTGTAATATGGGTTAAATACTTGTCACTAATCTATAGACAGTATAATATATATWTWTTTATTATTAATAAGTTTATACATACATTAAATTTGATTTGATGTTTACGTGTGTTTTTATTTAACTTTTTTTTAAATATATATATATATATATAATGATTATGTTTTGATTAGTTGCCAAATATTTATTTCAAGAAAACATATTTTTAAAATTTTTTTAGAGAGAGAGAGAGAGAGAGAGATCCTAAATATATTATTTTAATTAAAAAATTTTTGTTTAAATTTATGTGATAATATAATTTAAATGCTATTTAATTTCATTTATATAATAATTTGAATCTCTCTCTCTCTCTCTCTCTCTCTCTCTCTCTCTAAAACTAAAGGCCTCTTTTAAAAAATAAAGTTTTTAAATATTTTGAATAAATAGTTTTCTTCAAAAACTTAGATTAAAAAAAGTAAAATTAAAAATTTAATATTAACCAGTTGAGAATGCTAGAAAGCATTGCCAGAAACAAACTTTAAAAACTCATATTAGGGTTTGCATTTTAATAAGATTTTTTAATTAAAAATAAATAACTCAATATTATATAAAATTTTTATTTTATTTTAAACATATAAATTATTAAATACAAGATTTAAATAAAATTAATTGATAAAGTAATTAAGAATTTTTTTTTTAATTATTTTTAAAGTTAATCATTAATAATAAACAAATCCAAATAGTATTAAAAATGAGAATATTGTTTTTTATATAAAATTATATAGATTAATAACAATGGATGTAATAACAATGCTTTAAATATCATTGTTAGTATTAATATTGTTTAATATATCTTCAATATCGTCATCCATTTCATCATCTGATTCATTTTCTTCTTCAAAATCCATTTCTGATGAAGTTTCGCCAGATGTTTCGTCAGAAGTTTCGTTTGATGTTTCCTCACAAGATTCAGAAGCATTAATTTCAAGAGAAACATCAATGACAAGTTGATTTAAAACATCATGAACTATTTCTTCTATACTCATAACTTGACCATAATTATTAAATTCAATATTTTGAAGGCTTTCATCAAATTCTTCGTCAAATATTTGCGCTATATCAATAACATTACCGTTATCATCAAATTCTATGTTTGCAAGAATAGCATCTAATTCATCGTCAAAATCTTGTGAATCAGACATATTTATTTATCTATTAAATAATTAAAAATAATAATTATATAAAATTAAGACGTTTTTAAATTATAATATTACTTACGACTGTTCTGTCCGATAGCTCGACTTCAAATGACTTGACTTACAATTATTACTTTATAACAATAAAATGTTGACGCAACAAAAAGGTAATCACATAAATAAAGAAAATAATATTTATATCAATTAGGAATAAACATGACATATTTAAATTTATAAATAATTTATAATAGTTACGACTGTTCTTTCCGATAGCTCGACTTCAAATGACTTGACTTATAATTATTACTTTATATTACAATAAACTGTTGACGTAATAATGTTGACTCAATAATAATATATGTTACAAAAAGGTAATCACATAAATAAAGTAATTATTTTATATTAATATTTATATTTATTATAAATAAAGATAACTAATTTAGATTTATAAATAATTTATTTTAATTACGACTGTTCTCTCCGATAGCTGGCCTTAAAATGACAGATTTTAAATGACTTGACTTACAATTACTACTTTATATATATATATATAAAGAAAATATATTCAAATTAATTTTTTCAAAAATATTTTTATTTAATTAATTTCCTTTTAATGAAATTTATACAAATTATTTAATCAATAGTTATAATTTCATAGTCAATAATTGTAATTATTTCTTCAATAAAAATAATATATATTTATCATAATATTTTGATTATCTATATTATAGTTATTGTTTACATTAATTTCAAGAATATCAAAGTAATTAGGATGTTGAAGAAGATGTGCTTTTACTCCAAAATTAAGTTCGTTTTTATTCATCCATAAATTACGACAATATGCACAGTTGAGATCTTTAAATTGATCGAATGCAGTCTTTATAAGTGACATCAAACATGAAGGACAAAAGCGGTGAATACAAGGTTTTTCCATTAGAGCAAATTGAATAAGTTCGACATTCAATTGACAAATGTTGCACATATTAATAGTAGACATTTTATTCAAATAATCATAAATGTCTTGATCTTAAATATGACTTGAATTTTAATATTCAATTAATATATAATACAATAATCTGTAATATGATTAGTTAAAAATAAATATTACGTACATAGTACGATAGTACATTCCCTTCGATGGCTCGACTTGAACTGAGACTTGAAATAATAATTTCACTTTATTTAAAATTATTAAATGTTGACGTAATATTAATGTTGACGCAATTATTAAAATCACACAAATATCAAATAAAAAATAAATAATAATTAATTATTAATATATTTAAAATAATTATATTTAATTAAGAAATAAATTTTACTTACATGTTGCCCCTTCGATGGCTCGACTTGAACTGAGACTTGAAATAATAATTTCACTATTTAAAATTATTAAATGACGTAATATTAATGTTGACGCAATATTAATGTTAACGCAATTATTAATGTTGACGCAATTATAAATGTTGACGCAATTATTAATGTTGACGCAATTATTAAAATCACAAATATCAAATAAAAAATAAATATTAATAATTAATTATTAATATATTTAAAATAATTATATTTAATTAAGAAATAAATTTGACTTACATGTTGTCCCTTCGATGTCTTGACTTGTACTGAGACTTCACTTTTTTAAAATTATTAAATGTTGACGTAATATTAATGTTGACGCAATTATTAATGTTAACGTAATATTAATGTTAACGCAATTATTAATGTTGACGCAATTATTAATGTTAACGTAATTATTAATGTTGACGCAATTATTAATGTTAACGCAATTATTAAATGTTGACGTAATATTAATGTTGACGCAATATTAATGTTAACGCAATTATTAATGTTGATTGTATGTATTGTAAGTATTGTAAGTATTGTAAGTATTGTAAGTATTGTAAGTACTGTAAGCATTGTATGTATTGTATGTATTGTATGTATTGTATGTATTGTATGTATATATATTACCATTTATTACTATGTATTATAGTACTATATGTTACTATATATTACTATATATTACTATATATTACTATATATTACTATATATTACTATATATTACTATATATTACTATATATTACTATATATTACTATATATTACTATATATTACTATATATTACTATATATTACTATATATATATATTACTATATATATATATATTACTATATATTACTATATATTACTATATATTACTATATATTACTATATATTACTATATATTACTATATATTACTATATATTACTATATATTACTATATATTACTATATATTACTATGTATTACTATATATTACTATATAAAAGTGCATTATTTTTGTTTAAATTTAAATTTGTATTCTATAGTAGTAAATAATATACTATTTTTTTAATTTAATAAATTTTGTATATTAGCAGCCATTTTTATGTATATATAAAATAAAATTTTATATAGAATCATAATATTTTTAATTTTTAAGATTATCTAAGCTTATTAAATCTGATAACATAATTTTTTGTACTTTGGCCGCCATTTTCTCTATGTTCCTGAAGAGATATCAAAATTTCAATGCTGATCCCCTATACCTTATTTTTGATGGAGAATCTAAATCTGAAATCAAAATTTTAAAATTCGCACTTTGAAAACCAACACACAGACACACAGACACACAGACACACAGACACACACACACACACACAAACATATAGAATCCATAAAACAAACTTTTAAAGTTTGTTTGAAAATAACTTTTGAAAATTATTTTTGATATTATTTATATACAGTATAACTGTATTATTATTATTATTTTATTAAAAAAAAAATAGTTAGTGTTATGTTTAATTACTAATAAATTTATTCAAAATATATATATCATTTAATTTCAAATATTCAACTATCATATACAGTGTTTATAAACTGTATATTTTATACATTAGTTTAAGTGTAATGTTAAGTTTGAAAATAGTTTTATATATTTTCAAAATTTTGATTTATTTTAGATACTATTAATTATTAATATTTATATTAGTACTTAAAAAAATAATAAACTCTACTTTTGAATTTTATTTCAATTATATATTTCAATATTTGTTTATAYATGTATTTTACACACACAAAAAACAGGAAAAAATAGTAATATAATATACATTAATGAATATTTCAATTAATGAATGAATTTTTATTTAATATATTTATTTTTATTTAGTAACAAAAAAATATGTTTCATATTATATCAGTATTGAATGAATTTAATCTCTAGTTTAATATTATATATTTGTTATATTAGTTGAGATTAATATATATATATACAGTATATATAAGTTATATATTTAAATGTATTGTTATAAATGCCTGGTAATGATAATTACCGGTAGTAATGAATTAAATATATATATATATATATATATATATTATTAAAAATATAATGTCATAAAATTTATTACGTATTATATAAAATAATATATATATATATATATATATATATATATATATATAAATTTTTGTAGTATKAATTATTTAATAAAGTCAAACTTGTTTTATCTAGTTTATACCCTATATAAGCAATTTTTTTTGACAATTAATTGCCACAACAATTATCACTGTGTATGTATAATGTGTATGTACTGTATGTATGTGTTTTTTATTACGTTAAAGTTTTATTACTTTTTTTTATTTAATTATTATTTTTTATTTAACTACGATTTTTATCTAAAATAGTTAAATAGTTAGTGAGATTGTAAACAAAATACAATTTATTTATTTTTTTTAAAAAAACAATTGTAATTAAGTTGTTAATTATAATTATAATAATATATTATATTTATTTCATCTTATGATATATTAGATACAATTTAATGACTTAATATATACTGTAATTATTTTTGTTTAATTTATTTTTAAAAAATGTTTATCATATTTGTTTTTTGTACAAATAGATTATATACGATATTTAAGTTAGATTTTGTTAAATAAATATTTAGTTTATTTTTCAAACAATACTTAATAAACTAAAAGCACAGATTAGTTAAAACTTTATATATACAGTATATATATATAAAATATAAAATTTTCTAATTGATAAAAAAACAATTGTCATATTGTTTTAAAATAGATTCATTATTTTTTCAAAAAGAAAAATAAATATATGATATATAATAAATGTTAACAAAAAAATAAGTTTTTATAATTCAGGTATAAAATGACTTTACTATATATATATATATRTATATRTATATAAAGTACTGTTTTTATTATAGATGACCTTATGTTTCAATGATATACATGTAATGACATTCAAAATGATTAGACAGCATAAAGTTAGGATATTGTACAGACAAACACATACATACACACACACACACACACACATACACACACACATACATACACACATACACACTCATACTTACATACACACATACATACATACATACATACATACATACATACATACATACATACATACATACATACATACATACATACATACATACATACATACATACATACATACATACATACATACATACATACATACATACATACATACATACATACATACATACACATACACACTCATACATACTCATACATACCTACACATACGGTTCAAGAGAGAGAGAGAGAGAGAGAGAGAGAGAGAGAGAGAGAGAGAGAGATGTATATCAATGATGATTAACTACACAATTATCTTATACATAGTATATATATATACATAAGTGTTAGTTCATTGTAACCATATATTGAAGAAAAACATAATTGAATTAAGAGTATACATACTATACATTAGTAATACATTATATATATTAACATAATGTATAAAATGTGTTTGTGTTTTCATATATATATATATTATATTTATACATATGATATAACACCTCCACATTATTATTATTATTATTATTATTGATTGCCGTCATAAAGCCCACACACATATTATTGAAACAAATTTTTGATAAACAATTTCATTTATATTATTGTATATATATATATATATATATGTTTGTTATATTGCTTTTTATATATATATATATTTGATTATTTTGACTATTTTAAAATGCTATTTTCAACTATTTAATTAAAAAAAAATCAAATCTCATTTATTTGTTATAAAAAAGTTTCATAAATATTTTATTTGTAATTATATAATTTATATATATATATATATACAGTATACCACTCACACAATATACTACTACTACTACTACTACTACTACTACTGCCTTTAATATACTGAATAATTTATATTTTATTTTAGAAAAATCGTAAACTTTATTATTATTTTATTTTTATTATTTAACTATTTTCCGGTTTCTAATGGTTTTTATTATACAATTTATATCTTATTTTTTTTAATCATTTTTCATGTTATATGTCATCAACCCATCAAAATAGATGATCACTCAATAGTGAAATTAAAATTTAATAACGATATCATCGGATCCGACTATATTAATGCCAACTATATTAGTGTATGTATTATTAAATAAATAATTAAAAAAAATAACTTTTTAAAAAACTTTTAATTTTTGTTGTTGTTATTTGTTTGTAAAATAATAATTAAAATTTTTTTTTATTTTCATCGTTATTATTATTACATACAATTAATTTTATTTTTGTTTTCTAAAAATTGAAATTAATAATATACAAAAAAAAAAATACATGAATATAATAAATTATTATTATTATTATATATGATAGTATAAAATAGCCAAAAAACATATTGTTTATAATAATAATAATAACAATAACTTTGAATCTTTGACATACAAAAAAAATGTTTTTTTAGTTTTATTTTTTGTTTGTTTGTAACATATTTAGTAATAATAATAATAAAAGAAGTTTTTTTTATATATACTATAAARAAAATTACACACTTTTGTGTTTAATGAGTCAATAATGATTATATAGGCTATTAATGTATCCAAAAAACACAACAAATACAGTATTATATAACATTTTTTTTAGTTATATCATTAATTTTCATAAAACACTAACAAATAATATATATATATATAAAAAAGCCAAATTTTTTTTCAATATAACAATGAAAAAAAAGTTGTTTCAGTGAACAAATAATAATAATAATAATAATACTTATACTATAATAATACACATACACACACATATACACACATATACACACATATACACACATATACACACATATACACACATTACACACATATACACACATGTACACACATATACACACATATACACACATATACACACATACACATACACATAC
>NW_026533191.1:427500-430000 GCF_028296485.1 Oppia nitens
TCAAAATTGATCATGCTAAATTTACTAGTAAAATCAATGTTGTTGATCGACCCAGATTATATTTTAATCAATAGTCAATATAATTGCAATTTTTATTAACTAAATATTTTTAACAAATATTCAGTGTTTTTATAGAAAGTAATGTTAGTTTTTAAGTGTTTAACTTTATTAATATTTTTTTTAATTTTTTTTAACTAATTAGATATAATATATTTTAACAAATGTGTGTGTGTTTGTTTTAAACAAAATAAATAATTAAAAATTAGTTAAAAATTGTTTTTTTTTAAAGTATTATATAGATTAATATTAGATAATTTAATAATTAATTTTTTCATTGATTATATTATTTTTATTTTATTTTTTTATAATAATAAAAGTATAATATTGATTTTGCAATTAATTAATTAATTAAATAATAATTTTTCAAAAAAAACAATATAATAAAAATATTAATAATATATGATTTAGAAAATAATATACAATTATTTTTAAAAAAAAATAATTATTAATTTCTAAATCAATAATAATAATCATAATAATAATAATAATAATTTCCAGTAGTTGTCGGTACTGTAGTAGTAGTAGTAGTAGTAGTAGTAGTAGTAGTAGTAGTAGTAATGTTAGGTATGAATAAACTACCGGTAGTTGACATTTCATTAGGACTGGTAGTAGTATTAGTAGTATTGGTAGTACAAGTAGTAGGGGTTGTTGGGGTAGTTGTAGTACTAGTAGTTGTAGTAGTAGTAATGGCCTCCTATCTAACGGYCTGACATTATCGGGAAACTGTCCCATCATATTRCCAGGTATTTGATAGTTGCATACTATATACTGTTCCGTACTACTGGAGCACTGGGCACAGCCCAATTTRCTGGTACCTACCCAAACCAATTGGGTAAAGTGTCCCGTTTGCATACTGAAACCCGGATTAGCCCAGTTATAAAATTTTATTTCATCATACCTGTCCACAAACAAACAAAGTTTCAAAAAAACAAAATGTTWTCTCAATTTGGTTTAATCTYCMCATACCATGAATTAACAGCTTCGTTACTATTAGCAGCACTGTTACCCCCACCCCCACCACCACCACCTTTCCAATACAGGTTCTCGCCATAGACGCCAACCTGTAAGCCCTGGTGACCATAGCTTAGGCCATTGTACTGGGATATAGTTTGGCATCGGCTCCGGGCATAGGCTATCACCTAAAAAAATAATAATTTTTTTTATATATATAACATTCAATAACCACTTATATTATTATACTGTATATTAATAATACAAACCGTTTGGTCCAATACTAGTGGTTCGGTATTCTGGTGTCGGGAACGGTAGACATTGTGGGCGTGTAGTATATGTTTAAGAAACTGGTCACTAGTCGTGTCCGGTAATGGATTTCGTGTCCATATATCTAAACAACAACAACAAAATAATAATAATAAATACATACAAACTATTGAAATATTTTTTTTTTCATTTAGACTTACTATTGATAAAAATGCTAAAAATAATTATTAATATTTTTTCAAACATTTTTAGTTCAAAATAATAATTATAGTATTTTTTTAAATTATAAACTAGCAAAATTTATTAGATTAATTTATTAATTAAGTTATTATTTATATATATATACCAAAAATAAATGTTACAATTCTATCAAGGATAACCTATTTATTAATTATTTTATTTTTTAATTTATATATTTATTGTCATATTGTTTGGATAATAAATTGTGTATATTTTTTGTCATATAAGTTATTATAAATACAATTTGTTAGTAGTTATTATTATTATTATTGTTRTTAATAATAATATTAATAAATTATAGCAATTAATAATTTTTTTAGTTGTTATTTTTTGCAATTCAATAAATTTATTTTTTATTATTAACAAAAATTGTTTTGCAAACTATTGTCAATAATAAGTTAATTAATAAATTATAAATAAAATATTTGATTAATTAATTAATTTATTAATAAATAATACTATTTATTATTAAAATCATAAATATTGATTATTGTTGATACTATAACTATATATTATTGTATAATTTTTTTTAAAAAAATGTATTTTAATTTTAAAAAATTAAATTCCAAATATAAACTATATAATACTTTTATCATATTTTAAAAATTTTCAAACATTTAAATAATCCATATATTAATTAATAATTTATCAAAAAAAATCTTTATTTAATATATAGAATTTCTATAATTATAACATTTAACTATTATTGTAACTTCAAATTATTATTAAAATTATTTTAACATTTACATAATTCATATATTAATAAAAAAAATTAAAAAAAAATAAAAAAAAATAAACATTTAAGATGTTTGTATAAATACTGTATATAATAAAATAGACTATTACTATAAGTGCTAATTTTAAAAGTAATCTGATTTATTCAATATTATTAAAAAAAACAAAATTAAAAAAAAAATTCTGTTATTTATATTATAATTATTTGTTTTTTTTATCACATAACAAGTGATAATTTCATTTT
>NW_026533191.1:1160000-1180000 GCF_028296485.1 Oppia nitens
AATAATAATAATAATAATAATAATAATAATAATAATATTACAAATACTACTAATATTACTAATAATAATAGCTATGAATTCATTAATTCTGAGCAATACTTCAATTATTTCGATATACTGTCTATATATATGTATAGGAAATACATGTATTAAATAATATATATATATATATATATATATAGTATATATATATATATAAAATACATTGGACTCTATGTATGCATAAATTGATAGCACAGGTAGTCTATCAATGTATATGTGTGTGTGTGTGCACTAGTAGTATACGGTATAATAATGATAATAATGATTACAAAAATTCAATGCAATTAATTGCATATTATTAATATTCAGTATATATACAGTATATATATATATTTAAAAAAAAACATTAACACACATATTCATCATCTTTGAAAATATATATCAAATTTTATTTTTATGTTTTGTGTTTTGTTGTGTACGTGAGATATATTAATGTGAATACAAATTGTTGTTATTTGTTAATAATAATAATAATCATAATAATGTGTTTAACTATTATTTTAAAATTTGCAATAAACGACATCAACAACAATAGCAACAAAATTAATAATAATACTATTAATAGTTTGCAAAAAAATAATTTTTATTTAATATAAATTATTATTTATTTATTGTGAACTTTTTTTTAATTTTATTTTCAATCTATTAAACCAAACAACATATTGATTATATATATATATATAATAATAAATATCATATATTTATATACAAATATATCATTACTATATAAACAATATATATATATATATATATATATAATATATGATCGCTTTTTATAATTTTTTTTTGATGTGTGTTTAAGTTAAAGCATATATATATAAAAACTTTTAGTATAAAACAACTATTAATATTATATTATCATTTATTTTATTTTGAATAAATTATATATATATATATTTGCCAATTCATATATCAATAAATTTAATATTTATCATTCAATTGACCAAAAGATTATCGCTATATACAGTAACTGTGTGTTTGTTTGTATATAAATAAATTAAATACATTTATTTATAAACATATATATATATATATTCATATATTTAATATCTATGTATAAATATATATATATATCATTTACAGCAACAACAACATCAACACAACTATAGTAATACTGAATACAGTTTTTGTATTATTATATTATATTTGATTAATTGATTCGCAATTTATTATTAGTTTTGTTGTCTACTGTATATATATATATATTGTATGTATGTTTGAACTACCAGTGTGTTTGCTATCGTGAATTGGATTTCATATAATATATATATTTGTCGACGATTTTTTTTTGTTGATATTATATTTATATGATATAAAAAAATACATTTATATATATATTGTGTATGTGTTAGACAAACGACATATAAGATATATCAAACAACAAATATATTTATAATATATGTATATTTAGTGTAAAATAATATATTGAATAATATATGTATGTATTATAAGTTTGTATTTTTTTTTGCTACTACACTGTGAGCTACTGTTTGTTTGTTTGCTACAGTAGTTGTTAAACAATATATCACTACAAATAATATATATATATATATATATATATATATACAGTATATATATATGTATAATATATTGCAATGTTATATGTATTAGTGTTGTAATAATAATAATACATTAGTTGAGCTAGGATATTTTTCATGTTTACAGTCAAAATATCCAGATATATATATATATATATAATATATAGGATTTTTTTAAATAAATAAAATAAACTAAATATATATATATTTAGTAAATTATATCCAAACTAAATGGCAATACTGATCAATGGGTATTGTGATACTAAAAACAAAAATTATAATATATTTTATTGATAATAACCCAACAAAAAAAAATATTTAAAATTTTTTATGTAATTTATACCCAGTATTACTAAATAAATTATTATTATTATTATTAGTGAATAAATAAATCTTTCATCAAGATAACTGTTTTTGATTTTATATTTTTATTTATCAAATATATATATATATTATATATTGATAGATAAAAATAAAAATAAATATATATATATTTATTAATATAAGATAACTGTTCAAACTATTCAAGCACACTCCAATCAACATAATATTAATATCAATAAAATAAAATAAAAGGGACAGTCATATATATAGTCATACTGTCGACACCAATAAAACAACATCACATCAATATATAGTACAGTATTAGCCACTAAATAATAGTAATAAATATATATATATATCTATACATTGATATAATAAAAATACTAAATCTAATACAACTATCTATATAAAGTGTGTCTCCCCGACATATATTTATATAATTATATAATACAATATATATATATATAGCACTGATATCCCTAAAAACTACTACTACTACAGTAAAAAAACATAATGTGGACACCAATAGCTACTACCACTACTACTACTACTGTTACACTATGGCTACTAACAGTGACAACAGTTTGTTTGGTTTGCAAATTGCCGGTAATTTATTGTACGGGTGTTAATACTGGTGTCAACAATGCCATCATTGATGGTGGCGGTGGTGGCGGTGGTGGTGGTAACAGTGCTGGAGATGATGATGATATAATACAATTGCCAGCAACATATGATCAACCATTTGGTAAGTCATTTATATATCATATATATAGTTATATACTATACCATTACTACAGTATATAATAAAAAGTCATAAAATTTTAATACATTAGCAAATAGTTGGCGTATAATATAATATTATATCAATAGATATACATAAGCTTTACTTTATTTTGGTAAGTAATTGTGTGGTGTGTAATATATATATATATACCACTATATTATGATATAAAGCTATAATATATGGAAATTACAGTATTTTTATTATATATTTATTATATATAATATATAACTGATTTAATTGGAAAATCTACTTTAATTAGAGAATATTCTCATATATATAATATATATATATATTTTTGTTATTATTAAAAATAGTCACTAATTAGTATATGTTATTATATTATATGATATTATATTTTTTGTTTCATTGAAATATGATATTTAATTATTGGTTATGATTTATATTACAGCATATATACTGTATATATTGATACAAATTTTTAATTTACTTTATTATATATATATAATATTTTAAGTATGTTAATTTATTTTATTATTATTATTATTATTATAATATTAAGTAATTATATTTAATATATAATTACTTAATATTTTTAGTTTTGTTTAATTTAATATATAAAAATATCTATATATACTGTATATAAAAAAAAATCATAATTACTAGAATCTAAAAAAACGTTAGTTTAACTTATAATAAATGTAAATCATTAGCGCGGTTATAAAAATTTATTTGACATAATAAATATGGTATAATTAGTGTATATATATATATATTATTTACATTATTAACATATGATATAAATTAAATTAAATGAAAAGTTTGGTTACAAATTTTTTTTAAATGACATCACAAAAATTATATATTGATTTATTAATACTTGTAGATATTATATTTATATATATATATATATTTAAATACAACCATTTATTTTGGCAGTAACTCTAATTATATAATGTTTTTCAATAAAAATAATATATTTAAATATTACACTAATATTGCTGATAAAATGATTAATTATTTGTTAACAGTTTTTTTTAAAACTATAATTTAAATGCTCATCAATTTTGTATAATTTATAATTTATTATTATTACAATAATACCTAAATTCAATGTGTGTTGTTAATGTTATCTTTTCTTTAATAATATTATAATAATATTTATTTATATAATTTTATTTTAAAGTTTAGTAAGTTGTCAATCATAATACTATTATATTATTTTGTTTTATTTATTTTATTATTTTTAAAAAATAGAGACATTTAGTTAAATATAATTTAATCTTTAAATATAATCAAATTTTTTTGTTTGAAAAATATTAATAAAGTTTATTTAACTATTTTAAAATTTAAAAAATAATTAATATATATATTTTTTGAGCTATATATATATTGTATTACTAAAAAAATAGTTATTGTTATAGTTTACCTAAATATTGAAATTTAGTTTTATTTAATATCATATATTCATATTTTATTATATTTAAAAAAAAAAATCTATAATGAGATTGTTTTAACAGATTATATATAATTATCCTATTATTTTTAAAATATATCTAACGTTAACCATATGCCACATATTATATTTATGTATTATATATATATATATATATATAATATTTATATTATACATAATTTTGTTAATCTATATAATAATAATAGTTAGTTATAGTACTGATATATATATATATATATATATATATATATATATATAATGAAAATATGTGACATATTTGTCATTTTTGTTATTATTTTTGATTATGATTTTATAGAGGGTTTTTTGACAGTCATTTAGACAACAATTTATTTATTATATATATTTATATATATACTTTATTATTGTTATATATATATATTTTTGATTATTATATAAATATAAATTATAAATAATTTATTTTAATTTCCAAAAATTATTTTCTGTGATATTATAATAATTTTAATATCAATTTACAAAATTGATTATTTTCATAAATAAACCGAAAGTTCAATTTTGTTAAAATAAATATTGTATTAAAATTATTTACTATTATTATTATTATTATTAAATAATTTATGAATAATTTGAATATAATTTTTTTAAAGTTCTTAAATAATATATTAAATTTATTTTTATATATAAATATTAAATTACTTGATTTTATTTTTTTTATATTGATAATATCTTATATGTAAAGTTTGAAAATTAAATAATAATAATACTAATAAATTATTGATTAATATAATATTAATTATTAGACTGATATAAATAGACTTATAGTTTAAAGATATAAATATATTTTTTGTATAATATCTTATATATAAAAATTGAATGTTTTTTTTGCATTATTATTATTATTATTACAGTATATGTAAGGAGTTAAACAAAAATCAATGATATATTTTTTATATTATTATTATTATATAAAATAGTTTATATAAAAATATATCTTTAATAGGGGGGGGGAAACTTAACTTTATCAATAAAAATTTTTTTATCAATGATATATTTTTTTTTAAATTTATTTATAATAATAAAAAAAATTTTTGATCATAAAATATCTGTATAAAAAAATATAAATTATATCATAATATATCATAAACATATTTTCTGAAATATTGATTTATTTTAATAACATTATTATTAGTAGTATTACTATATTGAAACCATTATAAAAAATATTTAATATATTAAAAAATATTTTTCCAATATATTTTTATATATATATATATATATTCTAAGTAATATACAAATATTATTATTTTGAATATACTGTATATATATATATATTATTTATAAGTCAATTTCAATTTTGAAGTTTAATTTTTTTGTTGTTGAATATTAGACATACAGTAATATATATATATATATTTATATTTTGCTCAATAGTTTAGTATATATGGGAAACGGGTTAAATAAACAACAATAAATGTCAATTAATATATATATATTATTTTAAAATACACACACATAAAAACAGTTATGATTTGAATATATCAATAATAATAAAAAATACAATACTGTATAGTATAGTAATATATTATATATAACTTTTATATAACTTATATTATATATGTGTGCAATGTTTTTAATTAGATAAATATAATATATATATATATATATATATATATAATATTTAATGTATAAAAACTACATTTACAATAGCAACAAAAATAATTATATATTATACTGTATAAAAATATATTGTAAAATAAAAAAAATGTTTTTAAAATTCAGATACACGTTGCTATTAAAATATCTATATATATATACATGTATATTAAGTTAAAATTTATTATCGCATAAATTTACTATGAAATTACAGTCTATAGTTTAGAAATAAATAGAAAAAAATAAAAAATAAATTTTCCTTAAAATTTTAAACTAAGTTTACGTTTTTTTTTATTATAACAGACATTCAAAAATTCATCAAAAAATAAAATATTTACCTCACTTTCACTTTAATATATTATATACTCAACAAAATAAACATAATATATATATATGTATATATGATATTTAAAAAAAACTATAATATATTATATATATTGAATAACAAAAATATTAAAGATTTTTAAAATGTATTTAAAGTACAATATATTATATATAGAAAATAAAATAAACTGAATGAATGAATGCATTTTTGCGGACGTTTTTATTTTTACAAAAAAAACATTTTTTTTGAACTCAAATATATATATATATATATATATATAGAAATTTTCTATAGATTTGATAATCAAAAAAAAATACAAAATGTTTATTAACTGTTTGAATCAATGGGCTAAATGTGAGACCTTTTAGTAATATTAAATATTATTTAAAAAAAATAAAAAATAAAATTATATATATAATATAATATATTAGTTTTTTTTGTTGAATATACATACTTTAAGTTTTTAATACACAAAATATTTTATATATATATTTAATACTTAAGTTGTTGTTTTAAAAATATATATATTTTTTATATATAATATATATAACATTAAATATGTTATACTTTATATGTGTATGTGATGTGTTTTTCAGTGTTTAATATCCGTAAAAATATTGAATAATATATAACATTGTGTTTTAAACATTATTATTTTTTTTGAAAATAACATAATTTTTTCTTTGCTGGGGATATTTTTTTATAGTATAATATAATACAATATATATATATATATATGTTTTATATATATTATATATTCAATAGTTAAACATATATATATATATATATGGTATAGAAGTTATAAAATTTGAAAAACATGTTAAACACATTTATATATATTTATATGTCTAGTATATACTGTGGAAAAAAATATAAATACATATATTGTATAACATATACTGTTATAACAACATATACTGTATATATATATATATATTGAATATATTTATATATATATATATATATATATATTATTTATGATTATAGGATATTGATGTTGTACCACTTTGTTGTTATTTTTTTGTTGCTATTTTTTCAAAAATATATATATATATAAAAAAAATATTATTTTTAATATTTTATTTTCTATTATCTACCGGAATTACATTAAAACGGTTAGTTATTATTATTATTATTATTTTCTATTAAAATATAAAAATTATTATAATAAAAATTTACACTTAATTATTTGATAATTACAACATAACTTTACATTAAAAATAATAATAATAATAATACATTTTTAATTAATTTTTTTTGTTAAAAAAAATTTTTTTCGCCATTAAATTAACATTTTTATAATAATTTTTATAATTAATTTGTTAATAATATTCCGAATATTAATAATAGTTTTTTTTGGTGACATTTACTTATACTTATTAATACTATGTTTTGTAGTATAAATACTATAATAAATTTTTTACATTTAATTGACAACACTGTATATTATATCTGTATAATGTTAACTTTGATATATAAGCTACATGTGTGTATGAATATGTGTATATGTGTGTGTATGTATGTGTGTATGTGTGTGTATGTATGTGTATGTATGTGTATGTATGTGTATGTATGTGTATGTATGTGTATGTATGTGTGTATGTGTGTGTGTTTGTATGTGTGTGTGTGTATGAATATGTGTATGTATGTGTGTGTGTGTGTGTGTGTGTGTTTGTGTGTGTTTGTGTGTGTATGTGTGTGTATGTATGTGTGTGTGTATGTGTGTGTGTTTGTATGTATGTGTGTGTGTGTGTGTGTGTGTGTGTGTATGTGTGGTTTATAATAAATAAAAATGCCAAACAATACTATATATATATATATATATATGTATACACTATATACTAGCAATGTGTTTGATTGACTTAAACGCCAATTGAGTGGGAGGCCAACCGTCTATCATATGGTAGTCACACACAAAAAAATAGTTGAGTATATAATACTGTATTTTATAATAAATATAACCAACAAAAAAAATAGGGGGGGGGGAGTTCAAAGTAAACGACATATAATATAGTCAATTACATGACATACCACAACAACAAAAATATAAAACTTATTGTACAATAGGGTATATATACAGTATATAACTGTTTTAGTATAAGATAGGAGTATATAAATAAGTTTAAAAACTAATATACAGTATATACAGTATATATATGATATGTAAAAAAATGTGTAAAAATATTTTAACCGTTCATTCATTTAAATTAAATGTGCCGTTAGTTTAGCTTAGTTTTTATGAAATCACATATTTTTTAATATATCATATAACTTGCATTTTATTTTTAGTGTTTTTATTATTATTATATTACCAGTATATTAAAAATAAAAGAAATATTTTTATTTTATTTTTTTTCAAAAAAAATTACATTTACGATGTCTTTTATATACTGTATATATATATATATATATTTATGTATTATTTATAAAAACACATTTTCCAACCCTCCCTTTTGGTTATAATAATAATATTATTTTTTTTATATACGAGTGTATACTGTATTACTGTTTACTATAGTATTATATGATTTTGTTTGCGAAAAATAAAATGTAAATCATTTGAAACTAATCGCTGAATCACTATTGAGATACAGTTTAAACAGTTAGTCTCTCTCTCTCTCTCTCTCTTTATTGAGAAAATAAGTTTATATTTCCTAAAATTTACGGTTAAGTTATGATACCATAATATATTTCAACTGTATATATATATCAGTCAATTTGAAACTATATATATATACAGAAGCTATATATTGGATATATTATAATAAACATATTGTTAGCATTAGTAGTAGTAGTAGTAGTAGTATTGGTATCACCACTAAAAAAAAATATCTGCCATTTACTCAATCAAAATGGGATTTTACTTTTATATTTTTATTTTTTACTTTCAATATACAGTATATATTATATAAAAGTATAAAATAAAATTTTTGAAAATGTTTAGTATTTGTCTATCAGTTTAGTTGTTTAGAGGGTTTCAAACACTACTACTACTACTACTACTACTACTACTACTACTACTACTACTACTACTACTACTACTACTACTACTACTACTACTACTACTACTACTACTACTACTACTACTACTACTACTACTACTACTACTACTACTACTACTACACACTCACACACACACAAGTAATAGCTGTTTGAAAACTGTTTTGAAAACTATTGCCAGAAATACGATAATCTAATCGTTTGTCTCTCAAACAACACACCAAACAAATGCCTCCACAGTTGGAGTCAAATCTTCAATCAATAGATTTTTATAAATATATTTTTCACGCTTTGAATCACACATTTCATAGTAAATCTAAACATTTTTGTTACTCTCTCTCTCTCTCTCTCTCTCTCTCTCTCTCTCTCTCTCTCTCTCTCTCTCTCTTTCACTCACTCACTCACTCACTCACTCACTATCTTTCACTCTTTGTCTGTCTCTCTCTCTCTCTCTCTCTCTCTCTCTCTCTCTCTCTCTTGAGATACAAGTGGGGAAAAATATCATATATTATATATATACTGTATATACTATATAATGTATATATATATATAAACTCACATTTAATATATTCAAAATATATAATATGATTTTCACTGAATTCAATATGTGTGTTGATTGAAACATAAACAGCAATGTGTGTGTGTGTATGTGTGTATATGTGTGTGTGTATGTATGTGTATATATATATGTGTGTGTGTGTATGTGTGTGTTTGTGTGTGTGGGTGTGAGTGTGTGTTTAATGCTATTTAAAATCAGATCCTATAAAAATTGTTTTCTTTACAAATTATTTAAAAAATTTAAATAATTATAATTACTATATATTGACTATAAATGGTTTGATAAGATTGATAATGTAAAAATGTAATTTATATACGGTATATATATATCATATATGTTAATATGTTAATAATAATGATAATAATATTATATTACATTATATATATAGTATATATATATATATATTTTAATAAATAAAATTTTAAAAAATAATAATAATAAATTATAATATAAAATACTATATAATAATTTATTAACAAAAAAAATATATATTATGATACATATGTTTAGAGGACAAATAATTTAACTAATAATAATTTTTGAATTTTTTTTTTAAATGAATTATTATATACACTTAAGTTATGTATATTTTAATTTACAGAAAATAAAATTAATTTCTAATTTTATTATTATGTAAATATTTCACTATATATATAATTCTGTTAATAAATATTTTAATCAAAAAAAAATAATAATAAAAATAAAACATATGTACTATCGGACATAAAGTTTATATATATATATTGTATAATATAAATAGGAAAATATTATATATATTTTTTTGTTGTTATTATTGTTGCGTGCAGTCAGTCATCCAATCTATGAAATCAAACATACAATAATTTTTTTTATATTTATATTTATACAGTATATACTATATATATATATATATATTGTTAAAAAAATATATTGTGTAATATACTGTAGTTTATAATAATAATAATATTGAATAGTTTAACTAAAAATATACGGTATACAGTATATACAGTACAATATATATATATCTATAACATTATATAATAAATTTATTATAAGTGACTTTTTATATGTCGAGAGTTTTGTATTCAATTTGTTTAATGTATTAAATATTAATATATAATATATTATTATTATTATTTGTCGGCAAATTTATTTTTATATTATAAAACAATTTTCTACTAGAGTAAAAAAGCATACAGTACAATTTATTTATTTTTTTCAATATTATTTATCTGTATAATTTATTGATATATAAAACATATATATATATTATATATTTATATTTTTTTCAATTAAGTTATTTTATTTTACGTCAATATCTAATAGAGAAATCAATTTGTGATGAATAATAAATTATCACTTAATTATTGATTTTATTAATGATTTAAAATATTTTTAAAAAACTATAGAAAATAAAAATTTTATGTTAAAATATATATATATAATTTTTTATATATATATATAAATAATTTTAATATAAAAAAAATTAATTAATTATTTAAAATAGTTTTTATGTGATTTTGTTTATATACAGTATTAATATTTTTAAGTTAATATAACAGCAATAAAAATAATATCCATTAAAAATACTAATATTTATTTAAAGAAAGTTTTTTTTATATATAAAAAAAATAAAATTTTAAAATTTAGATCATTTTCAACTTTGTTATTGTAATTTACTTGAAAACAACAAACAAATATAAAACAATTTTTTTTATATTTATATATATATATATAAAACATATTGTTTGCAATAGCAATACAAACAACAAAATATTATTACAAATCGTAAGACTAGTACAAACACACATACAGTATATATAAATATATAGTTTGAAAAAAAAGTTAGAGAAAAAACATAAATACTTATTATAAACACATTTAGACACTGAAAACAAAAAACAATAGTAAAACTTAAAACACAGAAACAATTGCTAGAAATTATTATAACTTTTTTTTATATACAGAAAACAAAACAAAAACGATTATAATATGTTTGTAGTGTTTATGATATACATCATAAAAATTTGTTATTATATATAAACTGTATATACGGTATATAATACAACTATATATATATATAATATAATATAGGAGTAGTGGTATAAACTTTATATATATATATATATATAATAAACCGTATTTAGTATTTTGTGTAGAAATAAAATAATAATAATAATAAAAAAAATAGATAAATAAATGTAATATTAATCTAAAAGCTAATTCATATGAAAATAATACACACAAAACAAAAAATTTTATTGTAGTTTATATTATATAAGATTACTCCAGTAGTATATTAACAGTAATTTATATATATTGTTTTTATGATATGTAAGTTATTATTATTTTTATTATTGTTTTTGTTTATTTTTTATTTGCATATATATTTTCTAATTATATTTATAAGTAGAGTTTTTTATTTTATTATTTTTTTTTATTTATATATATGTACAGTAAGTTTATGTTTATTGTGATTTATTAAACATTTTATATATAGATAAACTTTTGAATAAAAATTTAATTATGTAATTTGCATATATAATAAGAGATTTATTTTCAAAAAAATATATATATATAATTAAAATTTTTATTATTAATGTTGGTTACGATTATTTTATTTTTTGGCAAATTATTAATTATTAATTTCTATTATTTTTTTTTTATTATACACACACACAACAAAATAATTTTAATTATTGTTGTTTATAAAACATAAATATAAATACTATTACGATATATATTACACATACAATTTGTAAATTAAAACAAAAAAAAATATTGTTTTAAAAATACTATTATAGATAATAGCGATATATATATATAGAAAAAATACATTTTTTTGTTTATTACATTAAACTGTTTATATTATATATTCATTGTTTTATAAATGATTGAAATTAATCAAAAAAAAAATTTTTTTACACTATTATTCGTGCAATAAATAAAAATTTATTAAACAAAATAACAATACCAGTAAAAATCAAGTGTTTTTTTAAAAAAAATAGATAATACAAAAAAACTACTACTACTACAATATAAATTTATTATATCAAAAAAAAAATAGTTTATATAATATTTTTTTTTTAAATTATTACAGTATTTATATAACAATATAATTATTTTTGTTTAGTAGCTATAAATTAGTTACTTATTTTTGTTTGTAACAAAAATATTTACTAATATAATATTATATATATATATATAACAAAGTTTGGCCATTGAATATACCCAACAAAAAATTAGTGTTAATTTTATGTTTATAACACATTTTCCAACTAAAAAAAAAATAAAATAAAATGAAAATAAATAAAAACCTCATATAATCTCAATGTCTGTCTGTCTATAGTTGTGTTGAGTGCCGTTATATAACTAATAAATCAATAAGTCGTTTACTTTGGGAAATGTTAGTTACTATTACGATATACTGTATATATATACAGTTAGTATAATAAGTACAGTATATACTGTATATACTGTGTGTATATATATTTAGTTTTTACTGAAAGATTAACTATAAATTTCACTTTAGATTTGTGTTGATTTCCGAGTCTTTTAGTTTCAAGTTATGGATTCCCTTACGATAGGAATTAGCGCTTTTAGTAATACGATTACTACTGTTGTCTATCAATTGGATGTACACAATGTGTGTGTGTGTGTGTGTGTGTGTGTGTGTGTGTGTGTGTGTGTGTGTGAGTGAGTGAGTGAGTGAGTGAGTGAGTGAGTGAGTGAGTGAGTGAGTGAGTGAGTGAGTGAGTGAGTGAGTGAGTGAGTGAGTGAGTGAGTGAGTGAGTGAGTGAGTGAGTGAGTGAGTGAGTGAGTGAGTGAGTGAGTGAGTGAGTGAGTGAGTGAGTGAGTGAGTGAGTGAGTGAGTGAGTGAGTGAGTGAGTGAGTGAGTGAGTGAGTGAGTGAGTGAGTGAGTGAGTGAGTGAGTGAGTGAGTGAGTGAGTGAGTGAGTGAGTGAGTATGAAATTGAAATAATTGAGTTTACTATTGAATTTATTTATTTTTGATATAATTTAACCTATATAATAGATTTTTATAAATCAATTTCATCAATATCAATTATTTACTATTTTATTTTTTTTATTATAATAATAACACTTGATTAGTGTATATTTAAAATAACTAATAATAATAATAAAAAAAAATTCTCAGTATATATATATATATAGGATAAAAAAATAGTTACTATTAATTATTATTCAATATATTGATTATGAATTAGTGTTTTTTTTATTTTTATTTTTATTATAATAATAATTATAATAATTAGTAGTATTTAAAACTCAATGCACTATTTGTATAATTTTATTTTTTTTTGTATACAATTATTTGTTGTATCAATTTATTTAAATTAAAAGAAAATAACACACTTTTACTACTAATCTCTCTCTCTCTCTCTCTCTCTCTCTCTCTCTCTCTCTCTCTCTCTATTTTAGTCACTATTCAATTAAATTAAATACTATCTAAATGTATATATTTTTTGTTGTTGTTGTTATATCCCTCTTTTTTATGCACCGTTTGACAATTGATTTACACTTGATTTGTTTGACTAATTTAATAAAACTTGTAATATATTATATTATATACAGTTTATATACAGTATATATATATACCTAAACATAATAAAAGTGTTGTTAAATTAATAACAACAATAATAATATTAAATTGAATAATAAAAAAAAATAAAAGTCAAAAAATATATTTATTACATTAAAAAAGATTATCATTATAATGTTATCACATGCGATACAGTTATTATTTAATTTAATTTTATTATTATTTTTGTGAATATTGTTTATGATTGTTAAAAATAATTTTTAAATACATACAAAATAAAACACAAATAAAAAGCTATATTAAAAAGCTTATATATATTTATTGAAATTAGTTTGCATTTTGTTTGGTTTATTAAAATAAAATTAAATATATATAATATAAATAAAATATACATTTATGTCTATTTATTTGTTGCTGTTATTTTATGATTAAGATTATTTTAATATATATACTGTATATATATCATTTATTAAATTTATTTTTATTATTTTAGTTAAATAATAAAAATGTGTATTAAATATACATATATATATATATATACTATATTATATTATTTTATATTTTATTTGTTTAGCCCAAATAAAACTTATATACAGTATATAACATATACATAAATTATATTTCTTTAAATATAAAATATTATTAGTAATATAATAATAATATTATTATTATTATTATTATACAGTATATCTAAAAACATCATAAAAATATAATACAATATATATATATATATATATATATATATATATATATATATATATATAAATAAATAAATTCACACGAGATTTAGTTATTAATACAATGAAACAAAAAAAACAAAATAAAATAAAGCAAAACATTTTATGGTGAAAACAACAGTAACGTTATATAATTAAGTTAATTACAATTGTTATTCAATGTCCTCAACACACTGTATAAACTATATATATATATATATATATATATATACAGTATATACTGTATATAACTTTTGTATATACAGTATATACAATGTATATATATATATATAAATTTAATGTCAAATAACATTACAATGTTTCTTAGATTTTTATGTTAATCTAAATAAATAGATACACTGTGTATGTATACTATAGTGTATATATATAAAGTAATAAAAATTTACAACATTTCATATAATTTATAATAAAATCAACGCATTTTTTTCGGGGGGGGGGGAAGACATATAAAACACAGTAGTAATGTTGAAAATGATATGTTTTTTTTAAATATATTTATTATAACATATACTAATAAATTAATGATTTAAAAGATAGGCATAATTATTAAGATTTTATTATTATTATTATTATTATTATTACTAGTATTACACTACAATTATTATTAATATGTATATATATATATTAATATTATTTTCTATATTAATAATCTTAAATAATCATAAATTACAAAAATATTTTATTTTCAATAAATATTTTTATTTATATATATTTTTAAAATTAATTTTTCATATTCATATTTTATATACAAATAATTTTTTATTAAATAATTTTTATTTGTTATTGTTTTATTTGTATATATATACTGTATTTGAAATAATTATATTGATATATATATATATCTACTATACTATAATTAGGAAAACCTATTTGTTTTTCGTTAACATTAATTTGATACTATAAATGGACAAACAATACAATTATTTATATAATTAGACTCTCAACTACAGTATATATATATACACAATTGTAATTTATATATTTAGATTTAATGGTGAAAAAATCGTTACAGTATACAGTATATACTGTATATATATATATATATATACAGTATGACTGGCCTGTGATCTACTAATAAGCTATAGTTTCTCCCATTTTTCCTATCACTCTATCCCTCCATCCCTGTCCTCTCTGGAGTACAATAAAACTGGTTATAAGTTCAGTAAGATTTACTAAAATATATTGTATGTCTCCTTATATATATATATATATATATATATATATAATCCAATAGAAATATAATATATATAAATTATATACAGTGTATATACCGGTTATACTGTAGTAACAAAAGTATATCTCATTTGCTTTTTTTTAAAAAAATAATACTACTATTTATAGCAAATAAAATGTTTAAAAAACAATATAAATAACAATAATTTATAAAATCAAACTAGAAAAAAATGCATAAAATATTTTTGTGGATATTATTATTATTATTATTATTTTATTATTATCACTATTTTACATGTCATATATATTTATATAAATTATATTTAAATAAATTTACATTATATTGTATTGCATTTTTTTTGGGGGGGGGTATTAGTTTTATGATAAAAATTTAAGTTATCCCAAATATTTGCGCTAATATAAATTGACATATAATAATAATAATAATAATAATAATAATAATAATTGTTTGAATATTTTAGAAATCAAATAAAAATCTTTTATTAAGGTTTTTTTATTGAATATTATTATTATTATTATTTCTAGTTTTATTTGAGATTTATTTTTATTTGACTTGTCTTATATATATCATGACATATACAATATATAAATATATATATATATATATATATATATAAAGTATATATATATGTATATATAGACTGATATTTGAATTAAATTCATCAATAATACAGAAATAATATTGAATTACAAAACAGAATATTCTGTTTGCACTTTAAAACAATTATTTTATTTTATTTTTTGGTTTAAGTTTTAAGTTTTTATTAACTAAGTTTTAATTTTAATATTTTAATATTAATAGTTAAAACTTTATTGATTAAAATATGCCAAAATTATTTTTTTTAATAATAAAATTTCCTATGATTTAGTCAAAATCAAAAAATAATAATATTTAAACTATAATAATTATTAGGATTTTTAAAAATTATAAATTAAAATTTTATTAATAATTCTACTTAAAAATGATAATTATTAATGGCATTGATTTTGATTATATAATAATAATAATAATAAATATTTGAATGAATCTTATGTTTGAATTAATTCATGCGTTAAGAATCCATTGGAGACCAGAATATTCTATTAATATATATTATAAGTATATATTGAAAATATTCTGTATATATATATACAGTATATATACGGTATATATATATATATATATATATATATATATATATATGGTATATATATGAATACTTTTAGTAGTGTATAATAAATGGATAGGACTGACAAAATCAGAGAGCACTTGATCACTGTTAAAGAGAGAGAGAGAGAGAGAGAGAGAGAGAGAGAGAGAGAGAGAGAGACAGAGAGGCCAACGACAGTCAGCCAAAATCGATACAAACAAATGTTTATCTCATATAAACTGTATTTATAATAATATATATTGTATGATATATTGTACACATCATATACTATATATTGTATATAATAATAATATCAATATATGGGGAAAAAATGATTGACACATAAAATGATTAACTATAAGCAACCAACAAAAAAATAGTCAAAAAACCAATCAATGGAAAAGTATATAAATAGTAGGAAAAAAATTATTATTATTAATATTAATACAGTATATATACTATTATATATTATATTTATAAAATATAAAATTCAAAAATACTAATTATAATGTCAAAAAATATCTTAGTATAAAAAATTTATAATATTTTTAAATTTTAAATTTGTTATATTAATATACAGTATTATTTTTAAAAAAAATAATTTATTATATTGTTTATGTATTATTATTATTTTTTTAAATAATTACAATATAGTTACAAACAAACAAAATTCAAATAACAATTTTTATAATATAGTTTTATAATATATGTATATATTAGTAGAAAATAATATCAAACAACATATATATGATATTATTATATATGTATTTATTTTTTTTTTTGTTATGTTTGTTTGATTTTTATGCTTATTTATACGGAAATCTCAATATGATATATAAATTGCTGTATTTTTTTGTTGTGTGTCAACCCTAGAGTAATAATATGTGTTGTTTGACTCCAATTACTATAACAGTCAATACAAACGATAGAGAAAAAAACTTATGCTCTCTCTCTCTCTCTCTCTCTCTCTCTCTCTCTCTCTCTCTCTCACTCTCTTTCACACTCAATCTGTATCTCAATAGTATATCTGAAGTGAACAAAAAAAAACTTTTTATTATATATATACAGTATATTGATGTATAGAGAGAGAGAGAGAGAGAGAGAGAGAGAGAGRGAGAGAGAGAGAGAGRGAGAGAGAGAGAGTTGTTGTCAGCGGGAAAAAAATAAAAGTAAATATAAGATACACACAAAAAACAACATCAAAGAGAAAAAAAATACGACCAAAAAATTACAGTTCAATAGACAATAGAGAGTAAGAGAGAGAGAGAGAAAGAAAGAGAGAGACTGAGAGAGAGACTGAGAGAGAGAGACTGAGAGAGAGAGAGAGAGAGAGAGAGAGAGAGAGAGAGAGAGAGAGAGGAAAAAGAGTTAAAGCTATGATTGAGAAGTGCTTTTAATGAGAGAGAGAGAGAGAGAGAGAGAGAGAGAGAGAGAGAGAGAGAGAGAGAGAGAGATGAGATGCCTAAAGACGTGACCGACAAATAAAAAAGTTAAGGCAAAGCACTTGAAAAGTAAAACTTAAGTTTTAATGGCATCACTAATGTAATAGTAATAGTGTTGTTGCTCTCTCTCTCTCTCTCTCTCTCTCTCTCTCTCTCTCTCTCTTTCTTTCTCTCTTTCTTTCTTATATACAGTATATATATAAGTGTTAAGGGTTTTTATATGTGTGTGAAAAAAATAAGAGATACATCCCGTTATTTACAGCTATAATACTATGTTGTTGTTGTTTGTGTGTGTGATTGACTTCACACAACACACTATTATAATGTCAAAACATTTGGGTATATATATATCATACACATTGACTACAATCCCTAAAGAGTGGACAATGAGTCCGAGAGATTAGTGTCTTTAAGACTGTTGTGTGTGTGTGTGTGTGTGTGTGTGTGTGTGTGTGTGTGTGTGTGTGTGTACACTTGTGTGTGTGTCAATGTATAAACTATAAAGTATATAAAGTATAAACTATGAGGACAGTCTGCTTGAACATTTACTTAAAGTCACACTCACTCACTCACACATACATATACACAAATATACATACTCACACACATACAAACACATACACACACACATACACACACACATACACACACACATACACACACATACACAAACATACACAGACATACACAAACATACACAAACATACACAAACATACACATACACACACACACACACACACACACACACACACACACACACACACACACACACACACACACACATACACACACATACACACACATACACACACATACACACACATACACACACACTCACATAAAATAAAAAATATATTATAACAATTTTTTTCACTAACTATGCTATAGTCTTACATAACAACAACAATTAATGATTGATGACATATACAATATATATACAGTATATATATAACACATTGTTATACAATAGTTGTTAGTGTTGTGATACAGTATTTAATAATATTAGTAATTCCTCCCCCACCTCCTTGAAAAAAAAATTATATAATGATTGTTTGATAATACCATAGCTTAACAATTGTTTGTATTAGTTTGTGTATGTATTTGTTTAGGCTATAAAAATAATGTAATATTATATAAAAGATTAATGATAGATATATACTGTATATTGGCTGATAGTTATGCATAATATTAATGTTTTAATCACATATACATTAGATATGATTTGTTAGATCGCTGTTTATTTATTTATTTTATATATATAACCCATCAATATTATATATATATATATAATATTAATAGATAAATGATAAATTGTTTGTAAATAGCAACAGTAGTA
>NW_026533191.1:1185000-1210000 GCF_028296485.1 Oppia nitens
TGTTTATCATAAATTGTGTATTAAAATGGACCCAAAAATTTGTGTGAAATTAAATAGACTCGACTGTATATTACTATATTTACTTATATCTAATTTTATTTGATACTAAAAATGTTTAGTGTGTGTGTGTAATGTTAGCTTTAATTTTATTTATAATTAGATTTTTAATCAACAAAATTTTATGTTCACATAAGCAATATTTATTATATATAGATATATATTCAATATATATATATATATATTTATATATATAATGAAGTTAAACATAACTGGAGTTTATTTATGATATTTTATTATTTTATTTTTTTTTTGTAAAAACATTAAAAGTCAGAAAGTGTCTCTTAATATATATATATATTATATTACATATATATAAACAGGAAAATTGTCATTTTATGTGAAATATATTATAAATAAATTTCTAGACATTTACGTGTTGTGTCTGACTTGTAAACATCAAAGGATTAGTCAAACATATTTTGGTTAATAATAATATTAATAATATTAATAATAATATTAAGAATAATAATAATAATAATATATTTTAAATATGCAATTTAAAACAACTCACATTAAACATTAATATAATACAATTATTTATAAATAAAAAAAAATTAACTTCAAATATAAAACAATTTTTTTTGTTAATTAAAATGTGTGATATATATCTACAGTATATACAGTATTATTTGTACATTTAAAACAAAATATATTGAAACTGTTTTGATGACACAACTATTACTACACACAGTAATACTCATATATATATATATATATATATATATACTGTATATATATTATAGATAAATATATATATATTTGTCTGCAAACAGTACTGATTTTTAGTACTGATTTTATTTAATTAAAATCAATTGGGCAATTGTGTGCCCCTTATATATATACACTATATATTTGATGATACGATTCAATAGATGCTTGAATATACTGAACACACAAAAAATAAGGAAAAAAAATAAAAACTATTAAATGAATTCAATATACAGTTCAAAAACAAAACACCAAAAAAAATTTTATACACAAAAATACTATACTTTATGCCCAACCAGTGGTGTGTATATTATATTGAATCTAAAGATCTAAACTCTTTTCAATATATATAATATAATACTAAACAATCTCTCTTTCTTTCTCTCTCTCTCTCTCTTTGACTGACTATCTAAGAGAGAGAGAGAGAGAGAGAGAGAGAGAGAGAGCACATAGAGTTAAGGCATAAAAGGAGTGCCGGTTTTTTTTATTATCTTTAATTTATAGTCTCATTACATACAAAGTCAGAGCCGATGTTATTAAAAGACTATTTTTATCGCATTTAATGTTTATGAAGGCATTCAATGAATTACTTTTAATTCAATGAAAATACTAGTGTCTGTTATTATTATTTTTTTTTCGTTAAAAGATATCATTGCCATAGAGTTAGTGTTAGAGAGAGAGAGAGAGAGAGAGAGAGAGGGAGAGAGAGAGAGAGAGAGAGAGAGAGAGAGAGAGAGATTACATTTAATTTGCTTTAACTTGTTTTTTAATTACTTAATTTTTTTTAGTTAGTATACAATATATAAACATTAAAATAATCTCTTTTTTCTAAAAGATTCTGTATATATATATATATATAAAATTATTTTTTGTATTAATTTTTTTTGCTGCATATTTACTAAACATTGTAATGAATAAACTTTTACAGGGGTTTAGTATTTAGTTATTTATTTAATTTTTTTTAGTATAATAATTGTACTGCAAATAATATATTAGGATATATATTATATATATATAATTAATAAATAGCATATATAGTAGATTATATTTTATATCATACTATAAATTTAATTTTAAAAAAAAATATTATCAATTTATAGAAATAAAAAATAATATTTAGTATTAATATTAACAAAATTAATATATAACTATTTATTCAAATTCAAAAAAAATAAAAATAAAATAAATAATAATATGTATATATATATATGTTAACAAAATATTTTGATTAAATATTGCGATATAAAAATTTTTAACAATTTATATATAAAATATATATAGTTTTTATGATTTATATATATATATATATATAATACAATATACACTATTAGTTTTGAGTATTTGTAAAAACTTATGTTTTTTTGTAGAAATAAATTTTTTTTAATCTTATAAATATAAAAGAAATAAAAAATAATAATATTTTTTTTAAAAAAACTAATCCATAAGTTTTTTTTGACAAATTGATAATTCCCATTAAAACGTTGGTAAAGCTTAACAAATATATATATATATATATATATATATATATATATATATATATATATATATATATATATATATATATATATATATATATTGATATATATATATATATATTGCTGAAAAAAAATTAATCTCATTTATTATTATTATTATATCAAACAAAATCAACAACATTTTAAACCATTATAGAGATCAACAACAAAAAAATTAAATAAAATAAACTTATTTTTATTAAAAAAAAATACATTTTATTATATTATTTTTTTTAAATAGTTTATATTTTCAAATTATATACTAGTATATAAATATATATTTATGATTTATTTATTCTATATATATATTTTATATAAAAATTTATATCTATATCAAATAAAAATTTAATACAATTTTTATTTTTATTTGTTTAATATTGATTTTGTTTTGTTTGTTTTTAGATAAATAGTAAAATAAGACATTATAATAATAATATATAATATATAATAATAATATATTCAATGTAATATTTACTTTTTTAAAAAATTACAATATTAACTATATTGTTTTTGAAAATTTTTAACTCATTTTAATGTTTGAATTGATGCACATTTTTCAGTATAATAATAACAATAATAATAATACAAACATTTATTACAAAATATAATAATATTATTTTTAGTATATTTTTGTTATCTATTTATGTCTATTATAACTTTATATATATACTAAATGTAGACTTTATATACATATACAGTTATATTATTTATTATTCAAATATATTATTTGAAATGTTAGATAATAGAGAGCTATTTTTATGTCATTTAATTTTGTATTTACAATATTAATATATATATATATATATATATATATATATAAATACTGTATGTTTGATATGTTTCAACAAACATGTACTGTATATTTGACTAACTAATATAAATTAACAAAAATTATTTGTTTTTAAAATCTTATATTTTTAGGCATTTATTTAACATAAAAATTTTTGTATACATTTATTAATATAATAGAAAATATTATACGTTATGTGCAAATAATATATATCTATATATACAGTATATATAATATTTATCTATTATTTTTGTAATACTAATTTGATTTTTATTATCAAAAAATAAAACTCATTACATTATATATATATATATAATTTTATTCAATATTATGTTATATATATATATATATATATATATATATATATATATATATATATATATATATATCAAAATACATTATATTTATAGCTGTAAAAGATAACAAAAATGTGTTTTATAATTAAATCAAGTAAATTATATAGTCATTCAATTTATTTTTTGTATGGATGTCACCAAATATATGATTTTATTAAAAATATATACATATAAAATATATTACTATTTTTTCATATTAATAAAAAAATACTGTAATTTCAAATTTATAGCCAAATTTTATGCCCATTTAATATTTATGCTAAATATATTTATTATATAAAATAAGTTATTTTTACAAACAAAAAAATAAACAAAAAAAAATTATATCTCTATCATTAAAAATTTTTATAGTCAATAAAATATATTATTTTTTTATAATATTACTATATATATATATGAAATTTATAATAACATTGTATTTAATTTATTTATTTTCTGTCTATTAATAGCCACAATACTGTTGTCTACTGTACTCACTGGAAAGGTATGTAATTATTATTTTGTCATAATAATTATAGTCATAATAATAATAATAATAATAACAATAATTAGTCGTTAAATTTTTAAAAAAAAATAAAATAAAAATATTTGTGGTTTTTTTATTATTGTTTTACATTAATAACACTAATATTGTTATGACTGAGATTTTATATTATCAAATATATATATATATATATATAATATATTTAATATATATTTGTTGATTGTTTATAAGTAGTAGATCTTATTGTAATTAAAATTCATATAGTATTATACAGATAACTGTTTTTTAAAAAAAATTAATATTAAATATTACTACAAATATTGAACTATTGATTATGTACTACAGTATATAGAAATTATTATTTTTATAAATTTATAATTTTTTTATTTAAAAAATTATTATAATTATTGTAAAACTGTTATCAGTAGTATTTTGTAATATTAATATTAAATATATAAATTAGGAATTTTTTTTATTAAATAAATAAAACATAAACTATATTAATATTTAATTAGTAATCAGTAACTCATAAATATATATTGATTTATAACTTGTATACATATATGATATTAATATTATTGATTTTTTTACAAAAATAAATTTCATCTAATTATTTTACAAATATATATATATGCTATTTGTATATATATTAAAAATGATACTACTATTTTTAATAGATATTTATTTTGCTTAAATGTTAAATATTTAGTATACATATATATTTACAAATAATAATAATAATTATATAATTAAATAATATAATTATAGGCATCACTTCCATGCGATATAACCCCATCCACTGGTGACGATCAGGTAGTACTAGTGCTCTGGTATAAGGATGATGAGGTCAGTTAGATATTTAAATATATATATATATATATAAATATTAATTAAATATTATTATATTTATTTTGAATAATAAAATAATTTAATAGTTGGCACCAATATTCACATTGGACTCTAGGAGAGGTATGTTTTTAAATCAATTAATTATAAAATTATATATAATTTATATATATATAATACTAATAATAATTAAAAATTAAAGTATATTTATTTTAGTATCTATTATATTTAAAAAAAATTTGATATATTTTTTTAATGAAAATCTATATATATATATATATAAAATTCATTAAAAAAATAAGAAAATAGATATTTCTCTCTAAAAATCTATATATAATTACAAAATAAATCATTTAATGATTTTTAATAATAATAATAATAAAAATAATCGAAACATTTTGCTTAATAGTGTTACAAAAAAATTATATTTTTTAAGTTAATTTTATTATATTTGAAATATAATAAAATTTTAGTGGAAAAAAACTAACAAATTTTGCTGACAAACAAAATTATAGCATTTACTCTATTATTATCATATAAATTATATCAATTGTCTATTTAGTTTTTTTTATCTAAATTCAATATAAAATGCCAGTTATGTTGAATAAAATTAAATTAAATATGTCGCCAATTTTTTTTAATGTATGCAATTTTATAGACACTATAATTTTTATATATATATTTTTTATAAGCATTATTTATATACAATATATATAAATATATATATATATATATATATATATATATATATATATATATATATATATACTATATATAATATATATATATACTGTATATATATTGTAATATAGTTTATATGGTTATAAAATTTATAAATTGTAGGCACAGTTGGGACTCTTGTTTAATGTATAGACAAAAAAATCAATAATAATAAAAACTTTTATTTAAATTAAATTTTATATAGATTTTAGTTTTATATATATAAAACATTGTTTTTTTTTTCTCTATAAACTACTCAAAAATCAATTGATGATCAGCTAATCGTTTTTCATTTGTATATTTATTTTGTGTTTTAATGGTTGCAATTTGTCTAACAAAAAATAATAATAATAATAATAATAATAATAATAATAATAATAATAATAATAATAATAATAATAATAATAATAATAATAATAATAATAATAATAATAATAATAATAATAATAATAATAATAATAATAATAATAATAATAATAATAATAATAATAATAATAATAATAATAATAATAATAATAATAATAATAATAATAATAATAATAATAATAATAATAATAATAATAATAATAATAATAATAATAATAATATTGTATCAAAAATTAAACATTTGATTTATTTTTAGTTCATTTAGATTTTTTTAGTATTTTTTTATTATTTTCTACATTATTATTGATTAATATATCATTAATAATAATAATACCCGTATTGTTATTATTATTATTATTATAATATGTGATAATATGGATCATTGAACAGTAATGATAATAATAAATTGTTGTTTTTATTTTTTATTATTTAGTTTCTTTTAAAAAACAAATTATTGATATATATATATATATATAATGTTAGATTCAATCTACTATAATATGCATTAAATTTATAATAGCAATAATAATAATAGTAATAATAACTATTATTAATAGTATATCTATTATTATTATTATTATTATATAATAACAATAACCCCATTGAAAAATAATAGACTGAAAAAAATCTTGACTTTTTATTATTTTATTATTTTATTTTTTAATTATTTTTCTATACATATTTTATTATTATTTCATATGTTTTTATTAGTTTTTATTATTAATATTAATATTTTTTGTTGTACTTATGTTTTTTGTATTATTATAATATTAATATATATAAGTACAGCAAATAAAAACAAAACAAAAATAGACAATTTAATAATTACAATAGTTTTTATGTATAAAATATTATTATTATTAATAATATTAATGAAAAAAATACTATAAAATAAATTTATGATAATATTATGAATATATATATAAAAATTAAATTTTTTTTATATATAAACATAAGTGTTATAATAATTTAATACTTAAACATAAAAGAGATACTAGAAATCGACTGTAAACTACTTGAATGTATTAATTTTTTTTGAAATATAATTATTAATATATTTTATTTTATTTTTTTTGTATAATACTTGACTTGTATTAGTTATAATTAAATTAAATGTCATGTACTTATATATAGTAGTAGTAGTAAATAAATAAATACAGTACTACTGTATATATATATATATATTGAAACTACTATTGATTTAAAGGCTAAAAATATGATATTTGTTGACATAATTAAATAAAAATATTATATCTATATATATATATCGACAATAAAAATTACAAACAAAAAATATATAACACTATATATATATATTATGAAATAGTATAGCTAAATTATTTTTATTATTTATTTATTATAATTTATAAATTGACATAAAAATTTTGGTCAAATGTTTAAAACTAATTTAGTTTAGTTTACATAATAATATTGTTTTAATTATTAAAGATAAAAATGTATATTATATTTATTTTTGAACAATTTATTTATTTTTTGTCTAAAACTTTATCACTAACCAAATGTGAGATAATTTTATTATTATTATTATTATTTTTGAAAATTTACTGCCAGTTAAAATTGATAGACAGTTGAATCCATTGAGACCACTATATATATATATATATATATATATATATATATATATATATATATATAAGACACATTCAATAATATATTATTGCCAGCAAAAAAAAAATAAATAAATAAAAATAAAATAAGTTATTGATTTATCAGTGAAAAAAATCTATAGTATATATATACAGTGTATATGTTATTAAACTTATTATACTATATTTTTTCCTAACTATACATATATATATATATATAAGTTATATCTATTTTTATATTTATAGTCTACATATATAACTATATACTGTATATATATATGTTATAATCCTTTTGATCTTTTTTTGCTGTTAAAATCAATTTTTATTATAAGTTATTTTTTAGACATTTTTATTTATTTTTCATATATTATATATATATATATATTTTTTGGTGTCCTATTATTTTTAACTATTACTTTTTTAGATCCATATGTCAATTATATGTTTTTACTAAATATAACTTGAATATACTATTCAAAATATATTTTATAATATTAATAATAATAATAATGAGTATTTTTTTAGTTATTTATCTAAAAAATAATGAAATAATTACAAAAATAAATAATAATATTTCATCAAATAATCAGCAAAAATATTTTATTATTATTATTATTATTAATTATATATTATAATATATAACTTTTTTTTTGTTGTTGTGTGTATTTTTGTGGTCAATTTAATTATCATCAAATAAAATTATCACAAAAAAAGGTCAACTTTCACTAACATATAGAAATTAATACCGTATTAAATATATATACTGTATATATATATATATATATATATATATATATATATATATATATAGCTATATAAAGTATATATTGTATATATATATATATAAATAAATTGTTAGCTATTTTTTTGTTGCTTGTTATATAAGGTATACGTTATACGCATATTATAGTATATTTTTTTATTATTATTATTATCAATACTATTGATATTACATACATATCCTCACAAATAGTACTGTATATATGATATCGTTATGCGCTTTAATGATAGTAATGATTAGACAAACTTTGATCTTTTACTGTATATAAGATATATATATATATATATATATATATATATATATATATATATATATAACAATCTACTATATGTAATAAATATATCTATTTTTATATATATATATATAAGTAAATTAATCCTATAGTCTAATCATCAAATGCTATGGAAAAGCCAATCATTACTATAATATATATATATATATATATATATATATATATATATTGACTGTCTGTCCACATATTTGACCGGTTATTCACTTTCAAACATTTTCCTCATTTATTCCTATATTTTTTTTTATTTATATATTATATATATATATTAAATATAAGGAGAAGAAAGTCATTTCCTATATATATATATAAAATATATATATATTTCTATCTTTTATTTTCTATAAAAAAAGAAAAAATCGTTTGCCTCCCGAAAAACTAATGTGAAAACAGATTTTTTTTTATTTTTTAAATAAAGTTTCATTCAGTAGGAGAAAAATAACATCCCTTTCCCTATTGTTACTGTATATGTGTGTACAGTATAACACTGTAATATCTATATGATATACCGGACATAGATTTTGCTAACAGTTTTTTTTATATATATACAATAGTATACAATAGTATAGTCTGTATATCCCTTAGCACTGGTAGTCTCTTTTATATACAGTATATATATATTGTGATACAAACAAATACAATGGCAAACAATATGTTTAATATATAAATCGCTTATAGTTAGTGGTCACTTGGCATTTAACTATACAATATATATATATATATAGCTTATAAAAAAATACTGTATAATAACATTATTACATAATAATTAACAATTGTATTATATCCGGTATATATATATATATTAAAATTGTGTGTATATATATACAGTAGTATTTACAGATATAATAGTATAAATATAATAATATATATAAAAAAAAATTTGGGTCAATTGATATTGATTTTGGTTAGTATGTGTGTGTGTGTGTGTGTCTATCTATTTATTTATTTACACACAAAAAAACTTATTTATTTAATTAATTTTTTTTTGAAATTGAGAAATAGTTTGTACAGTATTTAGTAATGAAAATAAATTCAATACTAAATTAAGGTGTTATGTGTGTGTGGACTAAGAAAAATAAATATTTAATTAAATAATTTTTATTTTCTAACTATAAATTAAAATTAATTATATATATTTTTTTATTATTTATAATTAATAATAATTAAAAATAATTTATATCAAGGTAATTTGAATCAAGGACGTATACTATCAGCTGGCATTTTAGATGGTAAATTTAATTTTTAATTATATTTAATAATTTACATATATAATAATATATAATTTTCTAATATATATATATATATATTCATTAATAAAAAATTAATTAAATTTATCCAAAAAAATAAGTTTGTAATTAATTTAGAAAATTTTTAGTTATTTATTTATTTTGCTAAACAAATTATAAAGAAATATGTTAATTAAATAAAAAATTTATCGATAGTTTTATTTGAATCAAAAATTATAAACACCTTATATTATTATTATAATTTAATATAATAATAAATACATTTATATATATATGTACAAACATTAGATGATATTTGCATTAAGTTAGGTAATGGCAACACTTTATATATATAATTTATATATATATATATATATATATATATATATATATATATATATATATATATATATATATATAATAATATTATACAACAAAAACAACACAAAATAACATTAGTATTTAAAGTCATCAGTCCTTATATATATATATATCAATATATCCAGTAGTATAGCCATCAACAACAACAGCTAGTATAGCACAAGTAGTTTACTGTTGACTGTCCAATGTTAACAGTTATACACAGTTGACTATTAGACTAATGTTATTATTATTTATTTGAATATAATAATCATATTATATAAACCCGATAATCACACAGGGCGGGCCTATTTTAATACCCACTCGCGTCCGGCTTACCTACAGATAGAGCCGGTAGAGGACAAGGATGCCGGCGACTACCGGTGCCGTGTAGACTTCAAACGTGGCCGTACAGTCAACACTGTAATCAATCTTAAAGTTATAGGTAATGTACTAATAATAATAATAATCTATACAAAAAAATAAAAAAAATTGTAATTTATTTATAATTTAATTATAACAGTACAATACATGTACAGCTGTATACCTGTAATATACAGTATATATATTGTACTATAATATTAATAATAATTTTTTATTATTATTATTATTGTTGTGATATTACAATACACGGGAAATATATCACCTGTACGTACCTTTCCTCACCACTACTAATACTACTACTAGTAGTAGTAATATTAGTACTAAACTAAATGTATTAATTTGTAAATGTATTTTTTATATATATATGTATTGCATATACTAGTACTGTATATGTTTTTATTATTATTACATGTTCACACATACACATACATACACACACACACACATACACACATACACACATACACACACATACACACACATACACACACTTACACACACATACACACACATACACACACATACACACACATACACACACTTACACACACATACACACACATACACACACACATACACACACATACATTCATACACACACATACATACACACACATATACATACATATAGCCGAAAATAAATTACACGACTGATTATTTGGATAATTAAACATTCATTCAATGACTTACAAGCAATTTATTAGCAGTTTTTCCCTTCAAAATAATAATAATAATAATAAAAAAGGTCAACAACTGAACATATAAATAACAGTACAGTATAGTATACATAAGCTATCATCTCCCGGTGCTAGACATACTGTATATTATAGAGGAAAATGTCCAATGATTGTATTCATATATATATATATATATATATATATATATAAATAATAATCGCATATTCAAAACGCTCCGGCATTTATATATGTATAGTGACACCAAAAAATAAATGAGTTATTGATTTATTTTATATATATATATATTATATCATATAAATATTGTATAAGTTATATATATTATATTATATATTTATAGTATATATATATATATAGTGTATAGATATATATTGATTTAAATATTTATTGCATTTTGACCATAATGCAGTTTAATTTATTGTACTACTATATAAATTATATATATATATATATATATATATTTATATGATATATAGATATAATACATTGATTTACAATAGATTAGTTTTAATATTAATATTGATTTGATTAATAGATAAATTATTTTAATATAAACAAAATTACTTAATTTTATTATACTATCAATCTATTAATATATATATATATACCGTATATTTATCTAAATGAGTGACAGTTATTTTAATTAAAAATATATATACAGATATATATTATATAAAAATTTTTAAAAATTAGCAATTATTAAAATTACTAAAAAATAATTACTTATCAAAGCATATTTTAATCACAATAAAAATCACATCAAAATATATGACAATAATATAACATGTATTGATAATAGACATAAAATTATTTATTTTTAATTTTAAAAATCAAAAACAAAATGTTAATTTATTTTTTAAGGAAATATAAGTCACACATACACACACATATATGTATATGTATTTATAATACTATAAAAATCCCTGTAATCTATAGGTGCTTAATATATATATATATATATATAACTATACAGTATATATATTGTATATATATATACAGTTATATATATATACATACAGTTATATATATATATGAGACAGTGATTGATGTGTAATTCATAAGTCACGGTTTGATTATTCTGTGAATGAGATACAGAATATTCTGTGTGTATGTGTACTGTATGTGTGTGTGTCTGTGTGTGTGTGTGTGTGTGTTGGTTATGATGATGGGGTTCATTGTTATGCCGGTCCATACGGATCCGGTACCGCAAAAAAAATAAAATCCATAGGCATTAATAGCGGGTATATAGACATCAATTGTGTGGTGTGTGTGTGTGTGTGAAAGAGAGAGAGAGAGAGAGAGAGAGAGAGAGAGAGAGAGTATTGATATCTCTAGAAATAAATGAAAAAATAAATAAATATAATGTGAGACACTACTACTAATAATACATAATTCAATGGGAAAGTTATCTAACAGCTTACACATATACAGTACAGTACATACTTTTTGCTTAACTACTTACAGCACCCATTCCTGTATATATATATATATATATATCGTTACGTATGGATAGACAGAGCACACTGATTCATATTATAGATATTATTTATAGATAACAATATATATACCAATATATACTGTATTTATAATGAATTGTATAATAAGATATTCGTATCAATGGACACAAAAAAATTGCATAACAATTATAACAACTGCATTGTGTGTGTGTGTGTGTCCTGTCTTACTGTATATTTAGCCTTTTTATTAGATACCGGTGCTCTCTGTGCACACAATAGTACTGTAATACTGATTAGTATTGGACTGAGCTTTTAATTGGCAAACAATCACAAATAAATTGCGATATATATTGTATTATATTTAAAAGATAAAGATATATAAATTTTTATGTAATGAAATGTGTGTGTGTGTGTGTGTGTGTGTGTGTGTGTGTGTATGTATGTATGTATGTGTGTGTATATGTGTGCACCGGCGCTTAATTGGTATTCTCTAGTTGATTCCCCTTACGCTAACCTCCCGGTGCCCATACAAACTAACAGTCTACACAATCTACTTGTATAAATATAGTACAGTATAATATAACCAATTGGCACAATCGATTATACACAATCATTATTAGTATTATTATTATTATAACACATATATTTAAAATAAGTTACAAAAAATAAGTACTGAATGTATGAATCACATGACTTAACATACCGTAGCGTACAATATATATATATCAGGGTTAAGCAAGGTTTTTGGATTTTAGGGGTGGGGTAGGCTGGGGTGAAATTAAATTTTTTTTGGGGGGGGTATAGGCTGTTTAGACTTTTATTTCATATTAAACGGCAATTTTTTTCAACAACAATAAAATCTAAAATCCATAAATTTCCGAATATTTCCATATAAATTAAATAAAGTTCCCATAAGTTCCCATATTTACCTCCTACCCCCCCCCACCATTACTTAACCCTAATATATATATGAAATATTAATTTGAATGTCTAAACTAAACTCAAATATATCTGTATTATTAATATCTATTATTATTATTATTATTGTTATCAATTAATAATCTAAAATTCTCTCTCTCTCTCTCTCTTTCTCTCTCTCTCTCTCTCTCTATCTATCTATCTATTACTCTATCACCAGTTCCACCAAAAGAGCCGCAAATATTTGACGCCAACGATAACCAACTGAACGGTATTGTCGGACCATTCAATGAGGGCAACGAACTGACACTAAAGTGCTCCACACGTGGAGGTAATCATTAAAATCATTGATAGATATATAAACATATATATATACTGTATATATATACTGTATATATATACTGTATATATATACTGTATATATATACTGTATATATATAATGTATATGATATATGATAAGTATATATATATATAACATATACAGTATATGTATAGAAAAATGCAATTATATACTATTTATATAAATAAATGTTTGGTAATTATCATCTCATTTAACCAAAAATTATTTATCTTTTTGCTGTATTTTCAGAGTGTATTGTAATTTTATTTGCTATTATTTATCATATATTTATCTCTCTCTCTCTCTCTCTCTCTCTCTCTCTCTTAATTTAGTTTAATAACTGTGCGATATGTGATAAGCAATAATTATATATATATAAATATATTTATAACATAATATACAGTATATATATATATAAGCGAAAAAGTCATTTATGTTTTCAAAAGTACAAAACTTAGTAAAAATATTTTTTAGTGTTAATGTCTGATAAATATTATAAATTATTATTAATAATAATAAACACATAGTTTATGAAAAATTATTAATGATACTAAAAAATATATGCATGAATGCTATAAATTATATATATATATATATATATATATATATATATAGTTTAACATTATCAATGAATGACCAATAGTAAAGTACAGAATATTAAATAGCATTATATTATATGGAAAATATAAGTAAATTTTATAATAAATAAATATTTCAATGATAAAGTAGTTTAATATAATTTAATATACAGTATATTAATATATTTAGAAATTATATATATTTAAAAAAAATATTTATATTTAAAAATTTTCTAACCCTTAATGTTACACAAAAAAGGACACTATATTCATATATATATATATATTAAAATAAAAATCTATTAATATATCTATTTTTTTTGTTAACAAATTGAATATATGTATGAAATGTTAAAAAAAATTATGTTTTAAATTATCGATTTTGAATTTTTACGTTCATTTAGTTTTGTTGTTGTTGTTAATGTAAGTGTTGTTTGCATTTATTTTTACTTTTTTTTAAAAAAAATCGTTACCATTATTAACGATACAGTATATACTACTGTATATATATATATATTGTAATATACACTGTATATCGATATACAGTAGTGTTTTATGTTAAACACAATGTGCATCATCATCAACATCATCATAATATTGTATATATACTGTATATATAATAAAGTATAACATAGTATTGTATTATATATATATAYTGTATATAATATATTATTATTATTAATGGTGTGAAATCCCAGTAAAAATTTTTCCATATATTTATGATATGAATGTCATTATTATTATTAATAATAATAATAACAAGTAATACACAAACACTTAATGTGCGCTAATGTTTGTCTCATTAGTGTTTTGTTGGCCATTATTACTGTATATATTGGATATTATTATTATTATTATTATTAGTATTATTAAAAGTTTTGTTTAGTCGATAGCACACATTAGTATTTTGTTGTATATATTTTTTTTAATGTACAGTATATCTCATTTAATACTATAAATTTATATATATATATACAGTATATACTGTATATTTATTCATTCAAAACTATTCAAGTAGGTTATAGTGAAATAATTTTTTTATGTGTGTGTGTGTGTGTAAAGTGTTTAGTATAATACTTGCATTCAATAGTATAAAATAGACATTTACATCACGTATTATTCACACACACTCATACACACACACACACACATATACAAATATACACACATACATACATACATATACACACAAATACACATACATACATACATATACACACAAATACACATACATACATACATACATACATACATACACACATACACACACATACATACACACATACATACACACACATACACACACACATACACACACTCATACATACATACATACACACACATACAGACACACACACACACACACACACACACACAATTGATTTGTATGTATGTATGAGTGTGTGTGTACTGCTCTAGTAGTATATAACCACCCATTCCTCTCTCTCTCTTTCTCTCTCTCATTATACGCCTTTAAACGCTATTATTCCCCTTCATTAAGCAAACCTAAAGTTTTTCATATATATATAAAAAAAAATTTTTTCTTTAAACCCCAAAAAACCCTTATATTTTATATATAACACACGATTAGTCATTAAAATTCATTTTTTTCCACAAAATAAAATATTATCATTAATAATATCGGTTGAAATTAGACTGACACACACATACACACACACACACACACAACACTAACACACACACACACACACACACACACACACACAAACTAATTGATTAATAAAAGTATAAAATAACTATGAATTAAGTTTTGTTAGTAAAAAATTGCTTGTATTTTTAATATACAGTTTCTCTCTCTCTCTTCTCTAAATATAAAAAATTTATAAATATTTCTAAAATTGTTCATGTTCAATATAAAATAATTTCAACTTTTTATATAATTATAGTATCTAAATTAAATTTTTCTTAATTTATATTATAAATATATACGAATATATAGTTATTTAAGTACACGTTAACATACAGGAATATAATATTTAATATACAGGAAAATACAGGTGAAAATAATAATTTTATACTATTATACAGGTTTACTAATAAATTGGGTGGTCAGTCTAGTTGAAATGCCAAAAAAATATAAAGATATAAACAGTATATACTGTATATACTGTATATACTTTAGTATTAGCTATAGATATTAATGTAAAATTCATACTTTCATATATATATATATGTATATATATGTCGGTAATTATAATTATATATATTTATCACTTAAAGATTTATAAAGATATATATATATATTGTATATATATAATAGTATTAAATAATAACCATTAAAATAGAGGATCAAAGAAACATTTTTTTACTCTCAATTTATTAAATATATTTTATTATTCTTGTATTTTCAATAAAAGTATACATGAATTATGTTATTTTTTGAATGAATGAATAAATGTTTTTCTATATATTTATGAATTGACTTAAATTAATGTATGAATGATTTTTTTTTATATATTAACAGTATATTACATGTATATATGTAATGAAAAAATAAATAAATGTTTGACTGAATTATATCATTATATATATATATATATATATAGAGAGAGAGAGAGAGAGAGAAATATCAAAATTACTTACAAAAAGGTTTTTTTTAAAAATGATTTACATATGAATGCTATCCTTAAAATGATATTTAAATAAATCATTTTATAGATATTAAGTATACATAATTAAAATATGATTTTTTTGTAAAGTATAAAAAATTTAATAATAATTTTCACATAAACTTAAAAACATTACATTTATTTTAATTGATTTTATTATGTTTTTTGTTTTGTTGTTTTTGTTTAACATTGCATTATTTTACACAATTAATAATCTTTTTCATCAATATTTTGTTTTAAAGTTATTATTATTATTAATCATAAATAATAATAATTTTTTTCCTTAAAAATAATTGATAAATATTTATTAAACTACCATAAAATTATAAACTATAATTTATTTATACATTATATTTAATAACATTTTTTTTGTTACGTTTATATATTAAAAAATATACAGCAGTTATAATAAACATTATATATTTAATATTATGTTAATTATTATTATATTTTTTTGGATATATTTTTCACTAAATTTTTGTTACAATATTACTAAGTTATTTAATTTCCTAATACATAAATATTTTGTTTTATTTTTTTTGTTTAGCCAAAAAATTATGTAAATGTATCAAATTTAGCTATAAATTTAATTTAATGTCGACAATTAACTCTAATGTTATAATTAATAATTATAATAAATAATAATAATTTTAGATACGTATAAATTTCATAATAATTAGTACTATAATTTAATTTAATGACACATATTATAAATTTTTATTTTAGCAATAATAAATTAGATTTATTATTATTATTATTATTATTATAACTATATATTATTTATATACATTATTATTATGAACAATATTTATTATTTAATATAAATGATAAGAATTTATTTATTTATTATTTTATTATAAATATATAATATCTTTTATATATATATATATATATATATATATATATATATATAATATATTATTATATTTTGTAATTTGTTTAAAAATACAGTTTAATATTTATTTTTTATAAAATTGTTTAGAAAAGTTTAAAAATTAATAGAAAAAATTAAATGAAATATTACAAGTCAATAGATTAAATATACCAATTTTTATAGACATATTGTATCTATATATAATCTATATATATATACACATATACACACATATACACACACATACACACACACACATATACACACACATACACACACACACACACACACACACACATACACACACATATACACACACATATACACACACATATACACACACATAYACACACACACACACATACACACACACACACACACACACACACACACACACACATACACACACACATACACACACATACACACACATACACACACACACATACACACACATACACACACATATACACACATACACACACATACACACACATACACACACATACACATACACACTATTAAGACATTTTCAAATCCCATTTTCATCAAAAAATCACACACAACTGTAGTGTCTAAGTAAGTGAATTGAAAATGTAATCTCAATGTGTAACTAATGTAACATTTATGTCATCGACAGTTATTTTATTTATTTTATTTTATTTTTTTAAAGAAAAACGAGATTAATTTGTGTGTGTGTGTGTGTAGTTAGTTGACTATTGGCTGATGATGTACTTATAATAGTAAAATAAGTGGCAAAAAATAATAAATATTGTAAAATACAAAAAATCAATCTTTAAATTTTATTGAAATATTAAATTGAAAATATTTATTTAAAAAAATTTTTTTTTATGTACTTCAATACAAAATTTTTAGGATTGCATAACTAATTAATAAATTTTGATTTTTTGTTAAGTTAATTGAAAACTTAGTTATTAGAAAATTATTTATGTATTTATGTATAGAATTATTAATAATTAAATTAATTATTTAATTAATATAAATATTGTATATATATTTGAAATTACTTTAAGCAATTATGCCATATATATATATAATTATTTAATTAAAATAAATAATATATTTTGTTTTAAATTTAAACAACTTAAATATTATGATATATATATATATAATTAAATTTAAAAATAGTTTGTATGTTTAGTGTGAAAAAAAATTATTTAATATTTACTTTTTTTTGAAAAATGAMATATCATAGCATTTTTTTTTGCTTATTTATATAAAAGATTTTGTTTACAATTTTAAGATTATATTTATTTTATACAATATTTTATTTTATTATTTATTTTTTTTTTGGTAAATAAACCCCAAAAGAGAGTTCAAGAGTTTATATAAATATCAACAATAAATAAAAAATATTATAACAAATCATTTAACATATAATTTTTATTTTAAAAAATAATAATAATATATTATTTTCAATTTTTTAACAAAATTTTAGCTTATAATCATAATAATCATAAATTTTATAATCATTTTTTAGCATTAAATATTTTTTATATCAATAATAATAATAATAATAATTTAAAATTTAATAAATAAAAGTAAACTATTATAAACTATATATTATTAGTTATAGCAATAAAATAAAATAATAATGATAAATAATAAATAATAATAAAAAAACTAAAATAATAATGTTAATGTTGGAAATTAAATTTGGAAATAAACCACATAAAAAATTATTATTTTGTTAATTATTATAATGAAATTAAAAGTCTATTAAGTAATAATTATTATTAATTTTTTTTATATCTAATAATGTTGTAATTTATATACACTGAATAAAATTATATCCAACATATAGACAGTATATATATATATATTATTCTATACTATAACATAATATAAACAATTTATTTATTTTTTTTTTGAAGAAAACACAGTCTATAAAAAATGTAATTTTTTTCTTACTATTTCTAATATCAATTTAATAGGCACTCCACGTCCATCCCTGAGCTGGTGGAGAGATTATGCCATTATTGATGACACGTTTGAATTTGACGACAGAGAAGGTATGTATCAATGTGTGTGTGTGTGTGTGTGTGTGTGTATGTATGTGTGTGTGTGTGTATGTATGTATGTATGTGTGTGTGTGTGTGTGTGTGTGTGTRTGTGTGTGTGTGTGTGTGTGTTGTCTGTGTTAACTGACAGTATAGACGTGTCATTAAAAATAAGTTTTCAATAAATAAATATAATAAATATATAGTTTGTTTATATTATATATATATATATATATATATATATTTGATTCGCATATAGATTTTTTTGTCAATTTTTTTATATATACACAAAAAAATTGTGATACTATTGTATAGTGTCATAAAAATATTTTCCATATTTTATATTAAAATTTTAACAAAAAATACTTGGATTTTAGTATTATAATATATTATTATATTAATTTTAACTTTTAAAAAATCAGTTGTTTTTAACTACTGTATATGATTTATATATCTATGTATTGTATTTAATGTTGATATATTATATATATATTTTTTTCACACAATATAAAAATTTATATATATATATATTATAAATATACTCTATATATATATATATATATATATATATATATAGATATTTATATTTTTGTATATTTTATTTTTATTTTATTTTTAAGTCTTTTTCCTGTTATATAACTATTAAAACGAAATCCCAGTTGAAATAAATAAATAAAAAAAACTATAAAACCTTTTGGATAAAAAAATATATGTGAATCTCATGTGAATTATGTCTTTTTGAATGTCTATATAAAAATATAAAAACTTTATAAAAAAAATAAAAAAATAAAAGTAAATAATATAATAGATGTATGTGAAAAATTTTTTGAAAGTTATTTTCTATATATATAAGTTATATAAATTTATTTACTGTAATATAATAGAAGAAAAATAAATTTTTAACAAAAAAATTAAATTTTAGAAAATTTTATCACTAAAAATAATAATAATAATTCTAACTTAATATACTTAAAATTAAATTTAATACCATTTTTTTTGAAAAAAAAATAAAATAAAAAAAATATCAGTGAATTTAAAAATAATTTTTTTTTATAATTATTGAATTGTTTTTCAAATATATCTATAATACTAATTCAATTCAATTCAGTTATAATTTATTATATATATATATAATATATAAGAAAATAAAATTTTTTATTATTATTTGTGGTTTCAGTATTATTATTATTACTACTACTACTACTACTACTACTACTACTACTACTACTACTACTATAATGTTTTGACTACCGGTGCCCACTCCCACCCATTCCCCCCTAATATACAGTATTACTTACAAAATTTCACTACATTTAACTTCAATTGTTTTTTTTGTGTAACTGTTTTCACTACCCCTCTATCCTATTGTCACTATATATATATATATAAATCTATTATTATTATTATTATTATTATTATTATTATAGTGACAACAAATCAATTAACAATATCTCCACTCTCTCGACACCACTTACTATCGGTGCTCATGTGTCAGGCCGTCAATAATAACATAACCGCTCCCTCGTCGACATCCATTACACTCGACATGAATTGTAAGTACAATATTGTTATATAATATACAAAAAAAATAACATAACATAACATTAACTTATATAAAGTACAGTACAGTAGCTATTATTGTGTCTACAATGTCTACTATATAAAAAAATAATATTTTTTTGTCTAATAATAATAATATAACAGATTATTAATTTTTTTGTATTGTAGTACATAATATACTAGAATAATAATAATAATAATTTATTATTATTATTATTATTATTTTAAACACAATAGTTGTGAGACAAGTGTACCCTTTAATTATTAGCAACAATAGACCTATTAGTTTAATGAGTGGGAAAATTTTTCAGACAGTTTTTTTATAATAATAATAATAATAATAAAAATTATTATTATTATTATTATTATTAATATGATGATGATGATGATAATGATGATTGTATAAAAATAGCTAATTTGTTATATATTATGTTTTTTTAAATAAAATTAATAGTTTTATACAAAACTTAAAAATTATTTAACATTCACATAATTTTTTTTAAAAAAATACTAGCTATTTATTTTAAGTAAATAAATTTATTTAAATTGTTTTTAAACTATAAATGTTTTTAATTAAATGTATGTAAATGTTTTCACTAAAATTTTAATTATATATATTTAAAATTATCTAAATTTATAAAAATAACTAAATTTTATAAAATAATTATTTTAAATTTAGTTAATTTTGAAATTTAGTTAATTTTGAAATTTAGTTAATTTTGAAATTTAGTTAATTTTGAAATTTAGTTAATTTTGAAATTTAGTTAATTTTATAAATTTAGTTATTTTGAAATTTAGTTATTTTTGAAATTTAGTTAATTTTATAAATTTAGTTATTTTTGAAATTTAGTTAATTTTGTAATTTAGTTATTTTGAAATTTAGTTATTTTTGAAATTTAGTTATTTTTGAAATTTAGTTATTTTTGAAATTTAGTTATTTATTTTTTTGTATATATTAATAATTTTTTTATTTATTAAAAAAATATAAAAACAGTAAAACCAACTGAAGTCCGTATAACACAATTGACACCCATATTGTTGACCCAACACGAGGCCCTGTTTGAGTGCAACTCCTATGGGTCGCGACCCATGCCTACAATACATTGGTTTTTTGATGGCAAACGACACGATACCAGATCTCATGGTTTGTTAAACATATATATATATATAAAAAAATTAATAAATATTATGACAAATAAATTTTATTAATTTAATTATGATGTTTTTTTATTTGCTTATATACTTAATATACTTACTGTATATTATACTGTATATATATATTGTATTAATTTACTGGTTTTTTGTTGTTGTTGTTGATAATAGCGACACAATCAACAACAACACAATTATTGTAATTTAATTAAAAGGATAACATAGAAAATAACCACAAAAAAAAGTTTTAATACATATTTATAACATTAAATGAATTGTGTGTTGTTTGACTTTTAATTGATTTACTACAAACACATACAAACATACACACACACACACACACACACACACACACACACATACATACATACACACACATACACATACACATACACATACACATACACATACACATACACATACACATACACATACACATACACATACACATACACATACACATACACATACACATACACATACACATACACATACACATACACATACACATACACATACACATACACATACACATACACATACACATACACATACACATACACATACACATACACATACACATACACATACACATACACATACACATACACATACACATACACATACACATACACATACACATACACATACACATACACATACACATACACATACACATACACATACACATACACATACACATACACATACACATACACATACACATACACATACACATACACATACACATACACATACACATACACATACACATACACATACACATACACATACACATACACATACACATACACATACACATACACATACACATACACATACACATACACATACACATACACATACACATACACATACACATACACATACACATACACATACACATACACATACACATACACATACACATACACATACACATACACATACACATACACATACACATACACATACACATACAATACACATACACATACAATAAAAGATACATATATTTTGTGCTTTATTTTATTATAAGATATACAGTAGTGATAGCTTTTACGTATAGATAATACCAGTGCTTGAATGACATTAGCTCTCTCTCTCTCTCTCTCTCTCTCTCTCTCTCTCTCTCTCTCTTACTCTTTGTTATCAACTATTGAATTGTTGTCTTGAGTTAAGACACGATAGTGTGCCCAAACATTATATCACTTTTGACGTATTGGTTACACAATAACCAGTGGCTAATAATAAAAGTCAGGATCACAGCCAACACAACAACAGTAACAATAGAAAAGAGAAAAAGAAAAAAAATTAATCAAATTTTCTAATTAATTATATACTATATATACAGTAGATATATATATATATATATATATATATATATATAGATGTCCAGTGTTTTTATGTTTATGTTTATTTTACTATTCAATCTAACTATACATTTAAATGACAATTACATTAACACACACACACAATAACTGTAACTAAATTCACAGTTATTTTTTTGTTGGTTAATATACTTTAAGTTAGCGATAAATACAAATAAAATAAATATTTATTTTATATATATAGCTGAATATAAGTTTCAATGAATATTTATGTATTGTTTTGTTTGTTTTTTTTTTGGTGTACAAATGTATGCATTTATTTTATTTTTTATTTTTAGGTGAAACCCAGACATCCAGCACATTGACTATAACTGTGGACAGACAGCACAGGGGATCGATACTTGAATGTGTGGCCCAAAACCCAAAGATACCCAACTCTGGGATTTCCGATCAAATCAAGCTCAACGTGCACTGTATGTTATATATAACTGTTTTTTATGATATACTGTCCTCATAATGTATATAATATATATATATAAACATTATATATACTATATATTTATTTATATCATATATAAAAATTTTTGAAGTTTATAAAATATAAAAATAGTTTAGACAGCATTTTATTTATTTATATATATATATGTTTTATGTTGTGTGTGTGTGTGTGTGTGTGTGTGTGTGTGTGTATGTGTGTGTGTGTGTGTGTGACACCAGAAATAAAAAAAAATTATGACAATAACAACAACAACAATAATAATAGTAATAATAATAACTATTTTATAGTAATATTGTTGTGTGTGTGTGTGTGTTTGTACACAAATAGCAATATATATATATATAAATCACATTTTACACAGCAATATGACCAACAATTTGCTAGTGATGTAGAAATACTTTATTTTATTTTTTTTGTTGGTGTAGTTGTTGTGTTGTTAGCAAATACTGTAAA
>NW_026533191.1:1212500-1227500 GCF_028296485.1 Oppia nitens
CACTTTAACTCTAAAAATCTTGATTTTCTTGTCCATCACTTATTTTTTTTGCGATCAATTTTCTTGTTGTTGTTGTTGTGTTGGGCTCTCTATATTTGAAATCAACTGTAAATTATTGACTCTAGTTTTATTTTCTCGTTTTTTTTGTTGTTGCTTTCAATTTACTTTCAAATGGTTTGGAGAAAAACAAAATTGAAACCAATTTTTAGTTTTTTTGTGCCTACAATTTGTTTATATGTATATATATATATTGTATATGAAAATAAACTTTTTTATACTATACTTATACACACACACAATATATATATATATATATATATATATATATTGTATATAATCTTGAAAAACATATATATTCTGAATAATATTTAACAAAACAGAGATTATAGCAGAAAATAAATAAAAAATATTATATTCAATATTTCTGAATGTTTTATATTTTTTTTATATATTTATATACTCGACGTAAAACACGTATAGTTTTTTTTGTGAATTGCAATATTTACTATAAATATATATTAATATATATATATATAAAGTTTATTTTACACACAATATATATATATTACAGGTATGTAGGTATGCATAATATTCAGTAAGGTATTTACTACTGGAAATACGTAACACACATACATACACACACATATACATACATACACACATACATACACACACATACATACACACACATACATACACGCACATACCTACACACACATACATACATACATACATACACACACATACACACACATACATACACACACATACCTACACACACATACACACACATACATACATACACAAACATACATACATACATACACACATACATACACACATACAAACACATATACACACACACACTTTCAATATTATTGTTGTTAAATTTAAAATTCAAAAATTTTTATCTATCATAATATAAAATATGTTTATATAAAATACTATATACTGTAGAATTGTATCTATTTTTTTTGTAAAAAAAAAGTTTATATCATGTTTTTTTTGTTTGTTTGTTTGTTTGCATTATTTGCATTTATAGTATAACGTATGTGTATAGTACACTGTATACTGTTATACTGTTTATATTATTAACAAAAAAATACATATATATATATATATAAATATTTTTATAGTTGATATTTTTAAAGTTTTTTTTCATAAAATATACAAATAAAAAAACATAAAGTGTTTTTATTTGTAAAATTTATAAATATATATATATATATTTTTAGTTTTCTTGTTGTTATATATATACAATATATACTGTATATAAAGTAACATACAATATATTTATCTATTACTCTATATTTAGATTTATCGATATATATATATATATATATATATATATATATATATACTTTTTATATATTGATTTTTGTATGTGAATAATATAAATAATTAAATATAATATCAACAAAAAACAAAACAAAACTAATGTATCTATAAATAAAAATATTGTAAATTTTAATAAATTTAAAAAAATAGCTATCGTTTAGTTATTATATATATATATTTGTTATGTTATAAAATTATTGAACAATTTAAATTTTATTTAGTAATAATTATTCAATTTTAWAAAAAAAAATATATTTATTTTAAAAATCAATCAATCAATTAGGTATCAAAATTTTTTTTGCTAATAATTTTTTTAGGTATCATTGAAAGCAATCAATCGTTGGTTTTACAGCACGTGAATCGTTGGCAAAGCGGTACCTATCAGTGCCAATCAACTAACCAAATGGGAACAGCAATCAGCAATACTATACATTTAAGGATTAGATACGCACCCGTATGTAGACAACAATTCACGTGAGTATTTGGTTTGTTATATTTATATATAATAAATAAATAAACACTGATTTTAATACATAAATCAGTTTATTATATATACAGTATATATTTCTAAACATTATCACAATAGTTATTAAATATATATACAGTATATATATATATATAATTTTATAATTTAATATCAACCAAAAAAAAACATAATAAACTTATTGTATTTTTAAAAATTATAATATAAATATTATATTTTATATTTTAATACATATATCTGTTTATTATATATACTGTATATATTTCTAAACATTATTACAATAGTTATTATATATATAAATATGATTTTATAATTTAATATTAAGAAAAATAAAAACAATATACTTATTGTTATTTAAAAAAAAAAAATATAAAATATTATATCTTATATCTTATATTTTTCTCGGTTATTTTTTTAAAAAAATAATTAATATTATTTTATAAAAAATTAATTTAGCTAGAACATTTTTAATCTGTACCAAAAAAAAAAGTTTTTTATTTCTAAACTAACATAAAAATAATTAATGAAAAAAATACTTGATTTATTTTTATTTTATTTTTTTACTAAATCAATATTTAAATAGATTTTGATTTAAATTTAAATTTTTTATTTTAATAAAACATTTTTAACTTTTTAATGTAAGTAAATAGTTAATGCATTACTTTTAAAAATAATTGAAAATTTAATTTAGTTAGTTACTATTTACTTATTTTTTTAGCTAATATATAAAAAAATCACTTAATGTATCATGCTAATTGAATATATTTTTTTTATTTTGTTGAAATGTTTTTTTTCCTATTTATTTTTATTTGTAATACTGTATATATTATAATATATATATATATAGATTTTAATCAAATGAATAGATATTTATAAATAATTAATGAGTTTACTATATATATATATTTAAAATTGTATGAAATTTAGCTGAAAATTTACTGGGAAAATTTCTTAGTAAATTTATCAATAATAAATTTTTAAACTACTTTATTACTACACAACTTGCGATATATATATATATATATGTATTATTAATAATTCAATTATATTTTATTTAAGTCTAATATATTTAAAATAGATTTATTTAAATTTTTTTTGAAAATTAACTAAAAAATACTAATAAAATTATTTGTAAATATTATATGTATTATTATAACTTAGCTTATATAAAAAAAATTAAAAAATTAACATGATAATTTTATATATAGAAATTTTTTAGATATTTTACTGTTTTTAACAATTCTATAAATAACGCAAAAAATATATATCTAGTCAATAAAAGTTAATAAAAATAGTAAAAGTTAAAATCAATTTTTAAAAAATATTATTTATTATAGCAAATTGTAATATAAATAAATTTATTAAAACTACAGTAAATTATACAGTTATATTGATTAACTAATATTATTATTTTATAAATATATATATATATCATTATCAATACATTATTTAATTACTATTAAAACATTATTTTTCAGTATAGTATTACAATTTTAGTACAAGTTTTAGTTCAAAAATAGATTTTAAAATCAATACTAATAAAACATTGATTTTCTAAATGATTAAATTACAATGTATTTAAATTAATATGCTAATTTATCCTGAATAATATATATATATATATATATATAATATATATATTGTATGTATGTTTATTTTCTTGAACATGTATAATTAAACAATAAAACAATTTTTAAGTAAATTGAATTAGCTATAAAACATTTTAAATATGCAAAACTTCAAAAAAGCAATCATTAATTAAAATTGAAAGTAAATTCATTAAATAATTATGTTAATGCTTTATGTTATTTAAACAGATACTCTAAATGACTCACCCACTCACTCACTGGCTTTTTAGTTTGTATGTATGTGTGTGTGTGTGTGTGTGTGTGTGTGTGTATGTGTGTGTATGTGTGTGTATGTGTGTGTATGTGTGTGTATGTGTGTGTATGTGTGTGTATGTGTGTGTATGTGTGTGTATGTGTATGTATGTGTGTGTATGTGTGTGTATGTGTGTGTATGTGTGTGTATGTGTATGTATATGTGTGTATGTGTGTGTATGTATGTGTATGTGTGTGTATGTGTGTGTATGTGTGTGTATGTTGTGTGTATGTGTGTGTATGTGTGTGTATGTGTGTGTATGTATGTGTATGTGTGTGTATGTGTGTGTATGTGTGTGTATGTGTGTGTATGTGTGTGTATGTATGAGTGAGTGGGTGAGTGTGTATGTGCTATAGTTTAATGCAATACAATCTATAATAATAGTCTACAGTGAATTGACAAATATATAGTAACAAAAAAAATAAAATAAAATAATAATAAAATTCATTGATATTCTCTTATGGGAAAAGTTTTATCTTTATTTAAAAATTTATTATATAATATAAGTATATTGTAAGCAAAAAAAATTGATTTTAACACATAAAGTGACATTTTTTTAAAGTATAAAATAGTTAATATATATATATTTCTAGTATAAAAATATATTAATAAATTGAGACATAATTTTGAAAAGAAACAAAAAGGGGATTTAAATCATTAAAAATTCATTGCTAATACCTATAGTATTATACTTTATATACAGTGTATATCTCAAAGTAATAAAATTTTTTAAAACTATAAAACAAATGAGGAAAGAGAGAGAGAGAGAGAATTATAAAATACAATATATATTCATAAAGATTGTACATTATATTACAGTATACTATATATAGTATATACTGTATATATAATAAATATATATATGTTATCAGATATTAAATATATTGAAGATAACAAAAAAAATCTTTAAAAAATTTGTTGAATTTAATCCGATTTCAATGCTTAACTATACAATGTAAATATATATACAGTATATATATATATATATATTGTAAAACAAATTTTTTAATAAAAATTTATATTAAAATCAATAGTTAAATTGTGTATTTGTTTTGCATTTTAATTACGCGCAGAAAATATTTCTTTTTTGACTGTATTTGTTTGCATTTACCTAACTATATATATATATATGACATTAATTTTGTAGATATATTGAATATATAAGATTTATATATAATACTATATATACACACACACACTATATATTACTGTAGTATTAATACATATAGTATTAATATATGTATTTTAAAACTAATTGAGTGCTTATATATATATTTATTATATATAGTTTAGATTTTTATCAGCCAAACAACAAATCTCTCATATTTTACCAAAAAATGCATTAATAATCCCATTTTATAAAATCAATTTATCTTCATTTATATGTATTTTTATATTAAAAATATAAGTTACAAAATATATATACTATATATTGTATATACTGTATATTTATATTGTAGACAACTGTTCAAAAATTTATGTCTATTGTTGTACATGTATTAAAAATTTTGTACAGTAAGTGAAAACATATAGCTTTACAATATATACTGTATATAACTTTATATTATATAATAATAATATTTTGCTTAATAACTTTATTATGACAGATAAAATAAAATAATTCACATTAATATTTTTTAGTATTTATATGATATGATATTTATGGTATTAATATAAATATATAACAAAAACCATATATATATATATATATATACTGTATATATATATATTTATTTATTTATTTATATTTATGTGTAAAGATATGAAACTAAAATATAGAAATAAATATTTGTTTTAAATTATAAATATATTATTATTATTATTATTAAACAATATTAGATAAATAATTTATTAAGAAAATAAATTTTAACAAACATAAACAAAATAATTATTTTATAAAAAATTAATTTTTTAATATCTTTTACTAAAAATTCTATATAATTTCTATTATTATAATTATTATTATTATTATTATTATTATTATTATTATTATTAGACTGGTTTATGGTGTGTCACTACATGAGCTCATAGCCATTGAATGTGAAGTCGATGCCAATCCATCACAAGTGTCTTTCCAATGGAAGTTTGAGTCCTATACTAATTTGGCTACATTTAGCCAAATCAATGACTCCAGGTATGTATATATTTGTATAATTTTTATTTTTTTATAAAAAATAATATTTAATAAATTAAATATAAATTAATATTATTTAGTCATACACTAGTGATTAACTATAAGTGAGACTTATTTAAATAAAAAATATAACATTATTTTTTTGTTTAAAAATTATAATAAATAAAATAATTATGTCATATATATATATATATGACATAATAATTTTTAATTAGTTCAAAAAAATAATATTTCATAAATTAAATACTAAAAATTAAATATAGAAATTAATATTAATTAGTCATAGGGTATATATATACCAGTGATTAACTACTGTATAAATTATAACTTATTTGTTATTTAAAAATTATAAATAAATAAAATTAATTATTCATATAACATAATAATTTTTAATTAGTTCAAAAAATAATAATATTATAAGTCTACTTATAAATAATATCTAATTAAATATATTTTATACCTACTAAGTCTATGTGTGTGTGTGTGTGTGTGTGTGTGTGTGTGTGTGTGTGTGATTTACTTTTTTTTATCATGGTTATTTTTCATAAATTAATCTAAATATAAAGTTAAATCACTGATATATAATGTACTATATATTTACTGTATACATACTGGTATATATAGCCTATGACTAAATAATATTAATTTATGTTTTAATATGATTTTAAATAACCATATAAATAATTTTACATTTAAAAATGCATTTATAATATTTTTCAAACAAACAACAATAATTATGATAAATGCATTTTATATGTATATATATATACATATATATTTATTTATATATATATATACTTATATATATTTATTTTTATTTTATTTATTTCGGATTTTCGGGCCAATTAATTTAATCAATGGAGATTAAAACATTACAAAAATATGTTATATATATATATATTTAAATAAATATATCATTTTTGAACCAAATATTTACATAAAGTGTATAATTTATATATATATATATATATAATAAAGTAATTACTATTAAAAAATATATTAATTTATATAATGAACTCTACAATTCATAGCCAAATGCAATATATAATATTAATACTACTAATAATATTAATAATACTAAAAGTAGTATTTAGTATAAAAATTTTTACATCAATTATACTTTCGTAATGCCATTTATGACATTTATTTTATTTTTTTTTTAAATAAAATATTTTGCTTTTCTAAATATTATATATCATTTTTGATGATTAAAATTATGTTAATTTCTGTGTGTCCATCACTTAATGTATTACATTAATACTACTACTACTAATAATAAATGTATACAAAGTTTATTTATTATTAAAATTTCAATATTCAGGAAAATATTTAGAGAGAGAGAGAGAGAGAGAGAAAGTTTATAACATAAAGATTATATTAAACTTTTATAATGAATATAATTCCGGTTAATATTAATAAATCTTAATATTAAAAATTTTTACTAAAAATGTATTTTTATGTATTTTTCTTAAATACATTAAAGTTTTATTATTATTATTATTATTATTTGCTATCCTATCGTTAATGTTTCAACATTAGATAAACAAACATTAAATTAAATATATATAATATAAGTTTTATTTTTATTATTATTATATATACAGTATATACTGTACTATCCATAGTATTTAATATATAAAATATTTATCATGTATTGTATATACTGTATATATAATATAGAGAGTAATAAAATTTTACACTAACATTATATTTATAAACTTATCTATATATATATATATGAAATTTTTAGTAAAATTTTGTTTGTTTGTTATTGTCTATTAAATACTTATATATATTGTTTTTTTTAATAATATTTTTTCCCCAAAAAAACTACACATTAATAATTTAATGTAAAATAAATCTACATTAAAATCTACATGAATTTGAATAATACATTAACATTAGATTTAAAAACAAATTTTGTTTTTTTATATATAAATATAAAAATTTATTTAAATAGACAGTTAAAGAGAGATATGCTTTTTTAAAAAAAAACATTATAAGTGTTTAATGTAAATTTATTTTTTAATGTATAATATTTTTTTTAAAAACAAATTTCTACCAAAAAAAATAAATAAATTATTTAAAAAAAATTATATAAATTTATATTCAAATAATACAATTAGTAGTTGGATTAGTTTTTACAATTTATTTTTATTTTAAAATATATTTTTTTAATCTATTAAAAATTAATTAAAAATGATATTTACAAATAAAAATTAATTAAATATGATATTTACAAATAAAAAAATGTTTAACAAACACAAAAATAATTGACATACAAATCACAATTTTTCTAAAATTAATTACATTATTATTAATTAATTAGTGATAACTTAAATAAAAAACTTAAAAAAAACTTTAAAAATTATCAATAGTATTTCAAGTACAGATTAAAAGTCAAGTTTTTTTTAAAAAAGTTTAAATTATAAATTTATCTATATGGCTATAATACTGTATTATATAATAATAATTTTTACTTAAAAAAATTAAATATGTATGAATTTATTAATAATAATAATTTAGAAATTTAATAGTATTTATATTTCAGTGATTTGAGTTAACAAAAAAAAATAAAATAAATAGTTTTGTTTCATATAAAATTAGATACGTATAATAAATATGTAATTTAAATATATTATAATAAACTATATATATAAATGTGAGATAATATATATATATAACTCGTGGGAGTTTATGTTTATTTAGTATTTATTAGTATGTATTATATATATATATATATATATATATATATATATATATATATACAGTATATATACATTCAACATAAGATTCTGTAATTATAATTTATTTTATTTTATGTTATTATTTTATTTTATTGTTTGAAACACATAATCAAATAATAATTTATTTGTGTTTATTCAAAGATTATATATAAAACAAAAATATAAGGCAACAAACTATGATATTTTGCAATCATATAAATTTTAAGTATAAAAAAAATAAGATTAACTGTAATTTTTTAGTTACAATTTTATTAAATAAATAATATTTATTTTATTTATACTTTTTATTTAAAAAAAACTAAATTTATTTTATAAAAATATAACATTTATTAGATAATAATGAAAATATAGTGTACTTTATATACACTATTTTCCGTAACTATAATATATAATGCGATTTTTATTAAAATATTTTTTTGTTTTTTAAATTTTTTTTAATCATTTTTTATTATTTTTCAATTTCACTGGTGATTTAGACCTAACCTAACCATTGATTGTATTTTTTTTTTTTTAAAAACACCCGTTTTTTTTAGTTCAATATTGACTTATACGCCTCACTCGACCCAAGAGTTTGGCCAAATTGAGTGTACGGCCAAAAACCAGATCGGCATTCAACGGCAGTCATGCAAATATCTGGTCACCCAAACCATGGAACCATACTTTCCCTATGTGTGTACGGTTGTCAACCAGTCGGATACGACACTGATAGTTAATTGTGCACAAATCCAACAGCGCCTGGGGATCGGCAGTCAGACAACTAACAGTGATAATCAACTGCCACTGACAACACCAACATCACCGCCAGCTTATCTATACCACAATACATCCCAAGCACGTGTAGGTAGTAGTGGTAGTGTAGCCAATAGTATAAGTCATGGTAAGCACCTGTCAACGGGTGGTGGTGTTGGCGGTGGTCGACATGTAATTAATGGTATTAAGGGACAGACATCATCACAACAACAACAATCAATACCCAGTGCTCAACAACAACAACAACCATATTTGATAGTACATCCCCAGACATACTACGTGTGCGAAGTATACGACACCCGAAACGGTATGCAATTGTTGCGCAACGTATCGGTCGATGCCATAGGCCTTCAGCTGATGAGACACAACACATCGTTTGATATATTCATTGATGAATTGCCACCGAAAACTCAGCTGAAATTACGTATATATGCGGTCAATGTACGCGGCTATCGTAGTAATGTGGAACTGGATCTCCGGGCACAGACACTGATGCCAGCCCAACGACTCATCGACTTTGACGGCACTAATAATGGCCACAATAACGGCATTAATAACATTGCCAGCAATTATACCCTATTTGATGGTCAATCGTTGTTTCAGTTAGACGGCAAACATTTGATTATCGGTGTACTGATTACGGCAGCCGCAGTAGCCGTAATAGTGGTCATTATGGCCATTGTTGCCGTATTTAAGGTACGGTATTCGTCGTCCAGTATGCAGCTGACCAACGAACCGATGATCGGCAACGACGACCTGAACTGCGGCGATCCGGGCGGCGATACAGTCCAGGCCGAGACAATGTTGGGCGGCGACGGTTGCGGCGGTGACTGTCTGGACGATTGCCGAAGCGATCAGCAACTGCTGAAGTGTGGCCAGACGTCCAGCGAGTGTTCGGTAGATCCGTACAAAAAGGATTACGACCTAAGCTATAATCGCATGATTAATAATCATCATAAAAGTACGGGCAGTCTGGGTCCGCCCGATATAATACCGGTGCCCTACTATAGTGGTGGTGGTGGCGGTGGCGGTGTCGGTATGAATGTATGCTGTGATAGTAGTAATCAACTACAATGTAATAATGATTGTCCACTAATAAGTGATAAAACTCAAGTATGCACTGGTGTTAACTGTTTTATTAGCACCGGTGGTAGTGGTGGCGGCGGTGGTGGCGGTGGAGGCGATATCTGTGATGAATCAAACAGCTATTTTGGTGGTCAGTAGTGTCTTATTATTATTAACTATAATATTAAAGTATTATTTAACTATAATATTAAAGTATTATTTAACTATAATATTAAAGTATTATTTAACTATAATATTAAATTATTATTTAACTATAATATATTAAAGTATTATTATTATTATAGTAAAGGTATTATTGCTAAACATTAATATAAAAAATATAACTTTCTTTATAAGTTAGAAATAATTTATATATATATATATATATAATATACTGAATAAGATATTATTATATATTTTTAAAAATAAATAAATAAAACTTTAATAAAAGTTTAAGTTATTTTATTTTTATATTTATAAAATTTATGGTTTAACTTATATATATAATATAATAGATAGTATAGCTATTGTACACAAATATATATCAATTATTATGTACTGTAAACACAATTTATTTTAATCGTATATAAATGTAATGTTAAAAATTTTGATTTATGATTTATAATTTGGTAATGCTAAATAATTTTTTTTATATAAAAAATAATTTTTATTTAATAACAAACAAACATAACACAATTAATCATTTAATATAATATGATTGAGCATGATAAAATTTTTAAGTTTAAATAATAGTTTATAGAAATGTTGTAGACTTTTTCAGATCAAAATATTTATTTAAAAAATTAAGTTTTTAAGTAACAAAAAATATTTTTCAAACTTTAATAAAAATACAAATATTTTTTGTATTACTAATATAAAGTTTATATAGAAACCAATTGAAACTTATATATTGATAACTAATAATATATAGATAAAAAAATATATAACAATATTTATAAATATAAATAAATAATTTAATTTATTTTTAATAATTAGATTATTACAGAAATAATAATAAATTAATTATTATATAATTAATTATTATTATATAAATTAAATTAATTATATTATATTAAATAATAAATTTTTAAAACAAAATTATTATTACTAGCAAATACTTTCAACAACAAAAATATATAGAAATATTAGTTTTTTAGATATAATTTTTTTAAAAAATATATTTAATTTTTATTAATTATTATTATTAATTAATTAATTTTTTAGACTACAAAATGCAGGACCTGTACAGTAAAGGCGGTCGAGTTTATGTCTATAACAAAGAGGACACCAATAATAGCCATTTAATAGGTATTACTACTAATAATAATAGCAGCAAAACATTGGCCAACAATCACCATATGATGACAACAACTACTACTACTACTACTAGTAATACTACTACTGATTATCAAAATGTTTTGCACGTTAACCTACTATCACAAACAAATCATAATAATAATAATAATAATAGTGAAACACATATTAGACAACAACAACATAATTTTACTAATATTAATTTATGATTGATATATATATGGAAAAAAAAAATTTATAAAAAAAACTTATCAACATAAAATTGATAGTGATTTTAATTTTTATATTTATATATATATATTATAGTAAAAGTAGGCTATAATAAATAGTAAAAAAAACAAAATTATAAAAATTAATATGTAAATTGACACACAATTAAATAAAATATAATGTTTGTTTTTTTATGTAACTATAGATAATATTAAACATTATTATTATATGATATTTATATATGATTATATGAACTGGACAATTTTAAAAATGTTTTTTTTTAATTATTATTATTAACAATATAAAATAAAATTATAACTGTGCCAACAATTTTTTGTATTATAAGATGAAAATATAATAATAATAATTATTAGTATTATTGTTAATGACAAACATAAAAATATTTAATCCAATTATAATAATGTAAATATAATTAATTAATTGATTTTATTATTAAATATTTGTAATATATATTTCATATATAATTGAAACAAATAAATATCGATTTTTAATTATTTACTTAAAAAATTATTTATTTATTTTTTAACTCTTTAGTCTAATAATTAATATTTTAATTAATTTATGAGTAAATATTAAACTCAATTTTTTAAAGTATAAATAAAATATGATAATTAAATTACACGATAAATATTTTATAATTAAATTAAAAATAAAACTAAAATTTTTTATATTTATTTAAAAAAAATATTTTAATTCAAGTATTAAAAATTCATTATTAAAGTTATTGAATGAAATATAAATTTTACTAAAAAAAATAACTTTTATTTTTATTTTGTTAACTATAAAATGATTTAATAATAATAATAATAATAAAAATAAAAAAGACAAGTATTTTTTATATATATATTTATATTACTTAATAAAATTTACATAAAACTAAACTTATATTTGTTTTAAATGTGTTTATTGACATTTATTATTATTATTATTATTATTATAAAAAAACAATAGAAAATAAGTATATTTCATTTGATTTTGTTTTTGTTGTCTTTTTAAAGTAGATTTTTTTTTTTGGTGAAAATATATATATATAATATTTGATCATATATTTCATATATATATATATATATATATTCATAAAACAAAAGTGATGTGCATTAAATTTAATGGGTTTGCATTATATTTATTTTTATTTTATTTTATTAAATTTACATATTTTTTATATTTATATATATATTTTTTTATTTTGCTAAAATATAAATTTAGAAAAATTTTTCTATAGAAATAATAATAATAATAATAATGACATTATAATATATTTAAAGTAATATTATTTAGTTTGAATACTAAAGTATTATATGATTGAAGAAATTATTAATTCAAAAAAATAATAAAAATATCAAATTACAAATTGTTTTAAATTATTTTTTATAAAAAAATTGTTTAATTTTTAAATTTAGATAATATTTTTTTTCAATATAATTATTAATATTTATTTTTTTTCTAATAATTATTAGTGTAGTAGAGTTTAGTGTATAGTGTTTTTTAAAAATATAATGTTTAAAATGTTTACAGAAAAAAATAGTTTTGTATAACAAATAGTTTGATACACTATTGATAATAATAATAATATTATTATTACTAATATACAGAATAATAATAATAATAATAATACTATTACTAATATACAGAATAATAATAATAATAATAATACTATTACTAATATACAGAATAAGAATAATAATAATAATAATAATAATAATAATACTATTACTAATATACAGAATAATAATAATAATAATAATAATAATACTATTACTAATATACAGAATAATAATAATAATAATAATACTATTACTAATATACAGAATAATAATAATAATAATAATAATAATAATACTATTACTAATATACAGAATAATAATAATAATAATAATAATAATAATACTATTACTAATATACAGAATAATAATAATAGTGTTTAAAAATAGTTTTGAAAAACTTTTTAATTAATGATAAATGAAGTGTGCATTAAAGGACACAAAAATATTTATACAATATTATATATAATGCATATATATATATATATAACAAATTTATTCACCATTAAAATAGCCAAAACTAATATATACTGTATATTGTATATATATGTGTTGTGCAACACATAAATGGCTTATCAATAATGCATTAAAAATAAAAAGCGTGAGTGAGAAATAAGTTTTTGGTTTTGACCAACAAATATATATATATACCGTATATATATATAAAGTACAAAACATTTGTTATCATATAATATATTATAGTTGTATTTTTTTTCAAACACTACGGTTTGTTATACTATACTATAAAATGCAAACCCAAAAAAATACATACAATACCAAACACATACACACATACATATACACACATACATACACATACATACACACACACACACACACACACACACACACACACACACACACACACACACACACACACACACACACACACACACACACACACACACACACACACACACACACACACACACACACACACACACACACACACATACACACACACATACACACACATAGACCAAACATTCAAAGATACTTCACATACTAGTATTGTATGTTGTGATCGATAATAACTGTGATTAGATAAGCTTTTTAACTATACTATGTATCAAACAACACCAACACCAACACAACAATGGTATGTCTACTACTACTACTACTACTACTACTACTATTATTATTATTATTACTACTACTACTACCACTACTAATGGCAATGGTCTCCAAACTGGAGAGAGCCCGGGATGTAGTGATGAATTGATATGAGTTGAGAAAGAGAGAGAGAGAGAGAGAGAGAGAGCACTGGTATGTATGGGCGGTAATGTCATGTTGGGCTGCTATACAATGGTTCAAAAATAGACATTTGTCTTAATTATTAGTCATATATGTATACCCCAAACAAAAAGCCACACTTATATCATACATACATACTGTACATACAGTGTACATACATATACTATGTTTATATTGTATTAGTTCAATGATTGTTAATTATGGTTGACTCAGACATACACACACACACACACACACAACGATTAATTATTAATAGTAGTG
>NW_026533191.1:1232500-1240000 GCF_028296485.1 Oppia nitens
ATGTCTTTAAGAGCTCATAATCGCGTATATTATGGATCACTCGTTAACCTTATATATAGGATATATATAGGATATATATATATATATATAGGATATATATACTAAAGTATTTCGTAATACATATTGATATACAGTATATATATATATATATATAACTATACAATATATATATATATACCGTATAAACCTTTAATATATATTATTATTATAAGATATGGCATTTTTAGTGTAGAATAAATGGCATATTAGACACACAAAAAATTGTTTGAAGCAATAAATGAACAATTCATTAGTTATATATATATATTATATATTATATCCACATATAAGACACTCATTTTTATCAAGTGTGTGAGTAAGTGAGTGTTAAAGTGGGTGAGAGATAGAGAGAGAGAGAGAGAGAGAGTGAGTGTTAAAGTGAGTGAGAGAGAGAGAGAGAGTAAGTGAATGTTAAATTAGAGAGAGAGAGAGAGAGAGAGATTGGATGAGTTTAATAATTTTTTTATTATTATCTACCAATTTATTAATGATATAAATAATAATAATAATAATTTAAAATATTTGAAAAATAATTATAATTTAAATAAATTCTATTAATATATGATAAAACATTTATTTTAAATATATTTTTTAAATATAATATTTTGATAGAATATTTTGAAATTTATTGATATATATATATTGTATATATATTGTAAACTATATTATAGATTAAAATACAAATTATATATTTAAAAAAAATTATTAAAAGTATGCTAAATATTTTAATGATAAATTTTAATAGTTTTTCAATAATATTTTTATTTGTTTAACTATTTGAAGATAGCAAAAAAAATTAAAAAACTAACAAAACATTGTTTTATATATTTAATTTTTAGTATTTTTATTATTCAATATATTTTGAAATAAATATATAATTTATATATTGTGTATAAAATTTTGCATACAGTATGAAAAGTAAGTAGTTTTTATATACAGTATATGTTAGTTGTTTGCTTAATACAAAACTATATATATAAAATAAAATATAAAAAAAATTGCATATTTAACAAAAAAAATATAATATATAATAATATTGAGTTAGTTTTCTTTTTTTAAAAAAAATAACTAAAATCGATGTCATTATAGTAGTGAATATTTACTAAAAAATTTCTTATCTCTTTTTATTTATTAACACAACATTTTTTTTTATATACAGTATATTATATTATATTATTATTAGTGTATGTATTACACTGCAAACATAATTTAATTTCGTATCGCAAAAATATTGATATCATTAACTTTGAACTTTAATAACTTTTTTATTTTTTAACTTAAATAAACAAATTTGATATCAAATGAAAGAACACTTTTCAAAGTTTATAAGTCAATAAATAAAATTGCATTAATTATCATATTATCTATAAAAAAGCATAAGAAGTAAGAAATGGTAAAAAAAGTTATGTACAAAAAGTATTTTCGTGAAATCAAAACTTTAAATATTATTAACAAAATAAAGCTATTAATTTAGTAAAAACAATATTAATATCGAGTATTGCCTCCGTTGGCATCAATCACAGCCTGCAATCTTCTTGGAACACTTTGGATCAGCTTTTCTGTGACTTCTTCAGGTATATTTTTCCAGACATTAAATAACGACTCTTTAAACGCAGAAAAACTTTTTCTTTCGCTCTTTGGCACACGTCTGTCCAATTCATCCCATAGATGTTCAATAATATTGAGGTCAGGGCTCTGTGGCGGCCACTCAAGTGTCTCAATTTGATTGTCAGACAACCATTTCTTTGCCAATTTTGATGTGTGCTTTGGGTCGTTGTCCGCTTGAAATAAAAAATCATCGCTTATTTGTAGATCTCTGGCACTCTGAAGCAAATGTGGGGTCAAAATATCGTTAACGTAAATGTAGCGGTCCATAGTTGATGGAATTTCGACCAAATGGCCAACTCCCTGGCCTGTCATACACCCCCATACCATAACTGATTTCGAGTGCTTCACAGTTGGACATATATTATCAGGATTAATGCTTTCGCCTCTCTTTTTAAACACTCGTTGGCGACGTTTAGTACTAATAATCTCAAATTTTGACTCATCTGACCACAAGACCTTCCTCCAGTATGACATAGGCATCCGGATGTACTTTCGTGCAAAGTCTAATCGTTTTCTCTGATTTGTTAGGCTTATCATTGGACGTCTTCGCGCAATACCACTGTAATAACCCATTTCTTGAATCCGGTGTCTAATAGTGTTTCGGTGACACAAAATGTTTCTGGCGGCCAACTCTTCCTTAATCTCATCGGTGGTCAACTTCTTATTTTTTGCCACAATTCGACTCAATATCCTGTCCTGTTTAGCACTGGTACATCTTTTTCGACCACTTCTTGCGAGATTTCTAACTGTCCCGTACTTTTCGACTTTCTTTACAATTGATCGGACAGTATTATCAGTTGTTGTAAACAGTTCCGCTATTTTTGCGTATGACTTTCCGGTGCTGACTCTCATATCATACATTTGTTGGCGAATTGCATCTGAAAATTCTTGTATTTTAACCATTTTTATGATAATCACTGCATTTACTGTTTATTTACGTGTATTCAAATTAATAACAATGCATTGGAATCAATTGGTCCCAACAATGTGTCTGAAATCACGCGCGTTTTAAAAACACGAAAATAATTTTTGTACCTAAATTATTAACACCTATAACTTTACCTTGATATATTTTGTTATTTAAACCATTGTTTTGACCATCTAGTATATCAATTTAATTGTGATTTATTACTCTATTATTTGATATCAAATTTGTTTATTTAAGTTAAAAAATAAAAAAGTTATTAAAGTTTAAAGTTAATGATATCAATATTTTTACGATACGAAATTAGATTATGTTTTTAGTGTATATATATCACTATATATAGGAATATATTACACTTTATTTATTTTTTTTTTGTTACTTTCGCTACTATTTGTATGCCTCTGTATAACTGTATTTCTGGGTTTTATTTTTATTTTTTTATATACACTTTAATATAACTAAAATATATTATACAATATTACAAACATACACAACAACAATACTAGTATATACAGTATATGCTATTTTGGTCAATACAATAGTACACAATATATTAAAGTATATATATATATATTGTATATTATTGTTTGTGTGTATGTGTGTGTATGTATATGTGTGTTTGTGTGTGTATATGTGTGTATTTTGTGTATGTGTGTGTATGTATGTGTGTTTGTGTGTGTATATGTGTGTATGTGTGTGTGTATGTGTGTGTTTATGTGTGTATGTGAATGTATATGTGTGTGTATGTATATGTGTATGTATATGTGTGTGTGTGTGTATGTATGTATGTATGTATGTATGTATGTGTGTGTGTATGCAATTGGATAAAGGATAATATACAACAACAATAAAATATGTCAAATCAATGCACTTAAACAATTTGAATTAAAGCACTCAAAATAATTTGCTAAAAATTTCAAATTTATTGTTATATATATATATATCAATTTACAAATGATTACAATAACAATATTAATAATATATCAAAAAAAATATATTATATATAACTATATGTTAGTTAATTGTAATTATTTAAATGATTTAACAATAAAAAAAACTAATAAACATTATTTGGTTTGAATTTATAAATGAAATTAATTATATATATATATATATATTATATGATATTGTATTTAATTAGATGGAAATAATTTCCAAAACAAAATTTATCATATATTAGATTAATTAATCAATTTGTTTGATATATATATATATACAATATTACAATCATATAATGTGTATAATATATATATATATATATATATGTTTGTAATTTTTCTGGACAATCAAGTCATTAATTGTAAAAATTAATTGAATTTTTACACACACTATCAAACTTACAATTTTAATTTGAAATTACTGCTTAAATAAGCATAAAAATCCCAAAAATAATTTTTTGGAAAAAATATAAGTAAACAAAATAAAATAAAATACAAACAACAAAAATATTTCAAATAACACAACAGATTACAATGATTTATAAACTATAGTCTATACCAATATATATTGTTAAATATTTGTTGTTGAAAAATCTACACATTATATATATATATATATATATATATATATATATATATATACTCTATATATCATATATATAGACTGTATATATATACTATATATAACTCAATGACCCTTATATATAATCGGATCCATTAATATTGATATATATATATATAAACATTTTCATTATTTGTCAATATAGCTATTTATTATTATTATAATATTAAAACAATAAGTTTTAATAGCAAATTACAATTAACTAAATCCTAACAATAATTTTTAGTTAATTAATAGTTTGCTTATATAAATAAATAATAATAGTAAATATATATAAATAAATATGTTTATATATTAATTAGCTGTAATTTTTAAAAAAATATTAGTAAACATTAATATTTATTTGTAATTAACAATAAAAATATTTTTTATTTATTTATTTTTTTTGTTAATATAAAATAACTTATACTTTTTAAAAAAATTAATACTAATACTTTAATTTTTTTTTAAAAAATAACTAAATTTAATTAACTATTAAACAATATTTACTTAATATAAAATAACAAACAAAATAATATCTAATTTCTATCGTCTCTAATGTTTAAATGCATTAAAATATCGGATATCGTTTAATTAAATTATTAATCAATAATTTATATACATATATATTATATAATGTATATAAATTTAATCTAAATAAATAGCTGAACAAACTATTATATAATATATACACTTAATTTATTTATATATATATATCATCACATTATTTTCACAGTTTAAATATTATATAATAGCAAAACGCATTTGTTTTGTATATAATTTTACATTACAATTTGAAATTTTAATGAAACAAATTATATATATATATAGTATATATAATATTTCTGTTTTCTATTGTTGATATTAAATGTTAAAACCAATAGTTTTGATTTGAGAGGGTTGGGTGAGTGAGTGAGTGAGTTAGTGAGTGAGTGAGTGAGTGAGTGAGTGAGTGAGAGAGAGAGTGAGTGAGTGAGTGAGTGAGTGAGAGAGAGAGTGAGAGAGAGCACAGTTAGATTGTATATCAGTGTCTTTCCTTACATATATAATATATATAATATACATGTATAGCAATCAATATTGTAGTAGAAATAAAATATAATATACAAATCAATAACTAATTTATTACGGAATTTTTATTACTATAAGCACACATACATATACATACATAAATATATATATATATATATATATATATATATATATATATATATAAATTTACTATTATTAAAAAAATTATACATATAATATATCACCTATATTATTATATTATATTATATATAATACACATTGCATGACTATACATTTCTATGGTTGACAAATTCACATAATAAATATATACATATATATATATATTTATACATAATTAATCCCACACACACACACACACACTTTATTTTAACTTTATTAAATTTTTTAACAAAATTATACCATTTATTACTATATAAAAAATAATTATATATAAAATAATAAAATACAATAAAAAAAATTAGTTGTAATTAATTAACAATTTTTTTTGTTGAAAAATCTATTATATAAATAAAACTTTAGATTTGATTGATGATATATATACAGTAAACACCAAATATATTTGTCAACTATGGGGTCATTTGATTACATTATAACATACTGTACATACATTATAAACATTAATATACAGTATGTAAGCGCACTGGTATGTATGTGTGAACTAGTAGTCAGCCTTTTAATTATAATATAAAAATCTAATGTATATAATAATCATCTGGACATACATGCAATTTTTATTTTGCTGATGAGTCGATAAATAATTAATTATCCCTGATAAAATATTGAACATATATAGTATACTGTATACTATAGATTCACAATTTTTATTTAATATATATAAATATATATATATATATATATGTATATAATATTATATATAATATTACTGGTTGTTATAAATCAGTGAACAAATAATTATAAAATACATTATATTAATATAGAATTCAAATATTAGACTTAATATTAAATATTAATATGAATTATAAATTTGCAATTAATTTATTTGTTTTTTTTTAATTATATAATAAATTTAATTAATTTTCAAAGTATATAAATTATTTATATATATAATATAACAATTTGAAATTGTTTTTATCTATAAATTTAATTATAAACAAAAAATTGATTAATTTAATTTTGATGAAAATTAATATTTTAGATTTTTTCTCCTATTTTTTTTTACAAATTTGTTTTTTTTAGGATTTTATGTTTGTATGTATGTGTCTGTCATAAAAAAATTTTTTTTATTAGTAAACTAAAAATTAATTTAATATATAATTTTTTTTATTAGTTATTTACTGTTATATTATAAACTTTTTTTTTCTCCGTCTATAATAGTATTTATAATATTAAACTGAATTTTAACGTATGATTTTGACAGATATTAAATATTGGCTGAAAAAAATAGTTGAAAAATAATTTACTTATTTTTTTTGTAAATACAGTACAATAATATACAGTATATTGAAACTGTAAATGTCATAGATTTATATATATATATATATTTAAGATAAATATAATTTTATTTTATATTAATACTAAATAATAACCGAACAATTGTTTATTATTTTATTTTTATTTTATTTTTTTTTTGATTAAATTTCTAAAAATTCATTATATTTTCTGTTAGAAAATTTTAATAATAAATAATAAATAAATTTATATTAACGTTATTTTAAATTTATAGCATTTATTTTTTTGTTTGTTGTTATTACTTTATCATACAAATTACAAATAAAAAAAACAGTTTACAAAATAATAATAATAATTAAAAACAAACAAAAAACAAAAAACAAAAATTTTTTTTTGGTGCTATTGAAAGCTATTTAAAAAACAATTTGAATAATAAATAAATTATTTTTTATGTCTATTCATTAAAAATAGTTAAATTTAATTTGAATTAAAAGCAATTCATTTGTATGACATAAAAACTTTTATATACAGTATATATATATATATATATATATATATACAGTATATATATATACAGTATATATATATACAGTATATATATATACAGTATATATATATACAGTATATATATATACAGTATATATATTGTATATACTGTATATATATATATATATATATAGTATATTACAAAAAACATTAGCTCTTTTGTAATAAGATTATAAATTAATGATAAAAAAAGCATTCAATTGATACTCAACAACAACAACAAAAAAACTACTACACTATGTATCAAATTGTCATTTTAATTAAATATTATGCAAATGTTTATTTGATGACAAAAATTAAAAAAAAAACAAATATTTATCACAATTATTTTTTTATTATTCAAAAAAAAATTAAAAACATGATAATAATTTATATACTATTATTTTTTGAAATAATTAAAA